>NW_004444033.1:5508546-5518780 GCF_000243295.1 Trichechus manatus latirostris | reverse complement strand
ACAAAGAGATGCAAACACTGTAGGGCGCCAACTTTTGCCAGGTGCTGGTTGTTGAAATGAACCAGAGAATATTCACCAGCATATCTGAATGGCTGTCACAGTCCCACCCCCTGCCCCCCAGGACATCATCTGAACCAGGAACCTAGCAGTGTGGCCATCCTACATTTACTCTGGTGAATTCTTTTCTCAGAACACTGTCTCTTATAGAAATCCTGGTGGCGTAGTGGTTAAGAGCTATGTCTGCTAACCAAAAGGTAAGCAGTTCAAATCTGCCACCAGGTGCTCCTTGGAAACTCTGTGGGACAGTTCTACTCTGTCTTATAGGGTCACTATGAGTATTATGAGTTGGGGTCGACTCGATGGCAATGGGTTTTTTTTTTTTTCTGTCTCTTACGTTGAGTTTAATCATATCTCTGGGAGTGCTGAAAACTAGCCTGCATTGTTTTTTATGGAAGTGTAGTAAATAGTAGATGTAGCCCACCCAAGTGTTCTTGTAACAGAAGACAAAATTTTCGTGGAGGAAATATTTATAATAGAAAAACGGTGCAGTGCTCTCCATCTTCAGAATACACATGAAGTGATCTACTGTTGGTGGAGCCCATGCTTTGAACCAGTTTGCTCACGCAGAGGCAGCACTGGTTAACAGGAGAGAGAGCTTTGGAATCACATAAACTTGGGTTCGAATCCTAGCTCTGCCCTTGTGAGCTGTGTGACCTCAGGTTGAATCTGATTTAAGCCATTTTTCTAAATCATATTAAATCTGGTGTATGGGAAATCCACTCTGTCATTGTTGGGGCTCCAGCCACCAGAAGGAATGAGGGACTGCTGAGCCATCCATTTGTGGTTGCCGCTATCTGTGTTCCCCGCATAGCCCCCTGTAGTCCACTCCTACCATGGCAAGTTTATTGTCATGGATTGAATTGTGTTCCTCAAAAATGTGTGTCAGCTTGGCTAGGCCATGATGCCCAGTATTGTGTGATTGTCCAGCATCTTGTCATGTGATGTGATTTCCCTACCTCTATGATGTTAATGAAGCAGGTTAGAGGCAGTTGTGTTAATGAGGCAGGACTCAGCCTACAAGATTTAGGTTGTGTTTTGAATCAGTCTCTTTTGAGATATAAAAGAGAGAAGCGAGCGGAAAGACAGGGAGACCTCATTACTCCCAAGCAAGAAGAACCAGGAGCATGTCCTTTGGACCAGGGGTCCTTGCGCTGAGAAGCTACTTGATTAGGGGAAGATTTATGACAGGACCTTTCCCCAGAGCTGACAGAGAAAGAAAGCCTTCCCTTGGAGCTGGCACCCCGATTTGGACTGTTAGCCTTCTAGACTGTGAGAGAATAAATTTCTCTTTGTTAAAGCTATCCACTTGTGGGTTTCTGTTATAGCATCACTAGATAACTAAGACGTTCACCAAGAGGGTCTTTGCCAAGTTTCCAAAACCATGTTTTCACTATGGTTGCCTCAGGAACCCCGCCAGCCATCTTCACCTGAAATCCTGCCTCCAGCAGGTATTTTGAGTGGGTGGAGGATTTTCCTTCATGGAATTTTAACCATTCCTTTTCCCAGTTTTGGGGAATTTGGCCCCAGGGTTTGAGTCACTCCCTTGTTTAATCCCACAAGCCTACAACCTTCATACCCTCAGTTCCGAGAGAGTCTAGCACCTAATTGCTTTGGTCTCCATCTTCAAAACTCAAAGGTCCCCAGTTAGTCCACCCCATCCCTGGACACTTCCCCTCTCTTGTTCTAAAACAACAACATTAACAAAATCTGTTTACAACTGCTACTGCTAACATTTACGTGTGCTACTTAGAGTTGGATGCTATTCTAGAAGACTACTAAGAAACTTCAGTTTAACTCAGATAACAACCCTGGATGGTATTAGTCCCATTTTTATATATAAGGAATTTGTAGCTCACAGAGTTGATCAAGAGCCTTGTGCTAGTGGTTGGAAGACTCTAAATCTGTTTTATATGGAAGATGGCAGTAAACCATGGAAACCTGGATGCTGAGTCTTCACTTTGCCAATAACTGTTTCATCCTGAGTATGTTTCTTAAATATATTTACCTGTCTGAAAAATCAGTAGTGTGGAGGAGTTGCATTCCAGTGTATTCTTCCATTAAAAAAAAAAATCTATGATTTTACTCAAGTACTGTTTTACTCCATTTTTTTAAGCAAGAAAGTGGTTTTAAAACTTTAAAGAGTATGAAGCTGCAGTAATCCTTGGGATTGTAGCTCAGTGTAGGGGGAGATACTCAATGACATAGTAAGGTTGGCGATTTGAACCTGCCCAGAGGCGCCTTCGAAGACAGGCCTGGCAATCTTCTTCTGAAAGTTCACAGCCTTGAAAACCCTATGGAGTGCAGTTCTACACATCTGAGGTCGGTTTGAGCAGAGGCGCAGTACGAACCGGCTTACATTATTAAGCAAAGTACACATGGGTTTACTTGTGTTCACTACAGATTAGTAAGTAAGTACAAATAAATCTGTGCATACTTTTGCTTATTGGGTAATCTGGCCCTGGTTATGAGTCGGAATCAACTTGACAGCAATGGGTTTGGTTTGTGTTGGTTATAAATTAATAGTCCTTAAACTCTGTGGTGTGCTGAAGAAGCTTACAAATGTCTTGGAAGACCACAATGTTGACTATCTTTGAAGAGTCATGAAGAATTTAAAAGGAGTCAAATACAGGAGAAAAACAACCTTTGCCCAGATTTTAAATAAAGCTAGAGATTCTAGAAGCCACATTGATGCTCTGGCTATTGATCACCAGTAAAATTTTAAAACAGACAATTAAGTAGATGATTTGTGACCTTCTAGAAAAGTATATGGTATTAGCAGGTCCAACATGGGTTCACTAAAGAACAAATGATAAAAAACTAACTTGGTTTTCTTTTGTGAAAGAGTTCGCATATGAGGGGTGTGTGGACGTATTTTGTCTTGATTTTACCAAAGCATTTCACTAAGATTTCTGTGAAGATGGTGATGTATTGGTTAGACTGGTGGTTTCTGTTTCTTTCTTTTCTGTTAGTCCAGATTCCTCACCTTGACTCTATACCTCTTGGAAGGGATTATTGAGGAGTCCATGCATTAAATAAGCTCAGCCAGGCTTTCTGCAGCCCTTGCATAGACTGGTGTTTGAGAAGCACCAACAGAGCTTTTCAGACTTTTTGGGGAGCAGTGAATCCATTTACACATGAATTTTAGTATGAAACTCCACGATGTAACCAGATAAAGTGACTTTTTGCTAGTAAAGATTTTTTGAAGTTTACATTTATAGTGTTTGTTTACTACAAAGTCAGTAAGAACAATGAGGCTGTTAGGAAGAAATAAAAATGTTTAACCCTTTCGTACCCCTGTTTTTTGTTGATACCATGTATTTTCATTAATGGAAGCATGAATCACTGAGTGTGTCTGAATTTTTGGTTGGTGGTATTTTTTTTTTTTTGGTCTGCTCCCGCTACTTTCAGATTCCAGTGGGACATACGCTGTCCCACTAATTATACCCCCCAGTGTCTTCCCAGAGTCCACTGGGACATATGTGCCCCAAATAAAAATTTTGAAAATTTGTTTTTTTCTACCAAAAACGCAGACACCTCATATAATACCCTGTAAAAACACCAATTTGCAGCACACGCCCATTTCTTTGGTTTCAAACAATCATAAAGGCCCCCACTTTGCAGCAGCACACACTGTAAGTGGGAAAGTAGCTTCCCAAAAAACCTGAGAACCCGAAAATGTTTGTGAGCCCATTCTGTCCCAGTGCATATGAAAAGGTTCAGTCAGGTGGTGTTCATAACAACTGGATAGTAAGGAATACTTATTTCAAAGCTGTAACCCTGTAACGAGCCTTATGAAATAGTCCCTCACATTGCTTATCATAAATCTGTAATCACACAGGAAACATCTAATTCTTAGATTAGATATTTACCCTCTTGCAAGTTTGATGTTATCACAAAGGACATTTTACCCTGGATTGAAAACAAGGCGCTTTGGATGCCCTGAGCCCGCCTGGCACTCATCGAGGCCTGCACTTGGTGGTTTTGTATTCAGGTGCTGGCTTGAACAGCTCTGGGGGCACAGACGAGGCACACTTGCGCCTTTCACAAGGCGGCAGTGGGGCTGCAGCCTTCCCGATCCAGGGTCCGCTTACAAGAAGTTGTCATACACGCACGGAAATGGCAGAGGAAGCCTGCTGTAAGGACTGCTCTCACAGGCAAGCGGACGTGCACAGGTTCCTGAATCACGACCCGCAGTGGGTAACATGTTTGCCTAGAAATCATTTCAGTATAACTTCTTAAAAGTATAGTTTTAAAAATATCTAAAATACATTCAAGGATCCCTGGTAGTGCAGTGGTTAAGTGCTCGACTGCTAACCTAAAGGTTGACAGTTCAAACCCACCAGCACTTGGATGGAGAAAAGACCTGGTGATCTGCTCCCGTAAAGATTACAGCCTAGGAAACCCTACAGGGCAGTTCTACTCTGTCATACAGGGCTGCTATGAGTCGAAGTAGACTTGACAGCACACAACAACAACAACAAAATACGTTTAAAAATTAGCAGCAGGTGTTTGTGGTGTCCTTGGAGCACTCCCATAGGAGCCCGTTTGAAAACAGTTTATTAAATACTGACTGGATGCCTGACTCAGGTTAGGAAAAGTGTTTGGTTCCCTGTGGAATACAGGGATGAACTTGGGGACCAGACAGTAGTGCAGATAAGACAAATAAGGAAGTTTGTGTGAAAGAATAAAGAACAAAGTACTTTTAGGGGTACCAGTGAATGAGTGAGCCATTCTGGCCTGAAAGTCTGGGAAGGCTTCCTGGAAGAGAAGTCGTTTGGGCAAGGCCCTTGAGGACACATAGGACTTGGATATGAGAATATTAGGGAGAAAAGATGATGTTCTATGGCACTTTTTAGGAGGGTTTAACTGTAGGGGAGAATGTAGGTGTCACTACCGTCTTTAAACATACTATCTTTTTCATTAATACAGTAGCTGTATATGCATTTTTATTTTTACAAGGAACCCTGGTGGCGCAATGGTTAAATACTGGGTTGCTAACTGAAAGGTTCATGGTCCAAACCCACTCACTGGCTCAGCAGGAGAAAGACCTGATGATCTGCTTCCGTAAAAATTAGAGCCAAGAAAACCCTCGGGGGGCAGTTCTGCTGTGTCACATGGGGTCACTATGAGTTGAATCCACTTGATGGCACTCAACAACAGCATGCATTTTGAAATGTAACCCATTATAAACAGACTACAAAACAAGGCTGTTCTCTATGTTACTCTGTTCAAACACGCCTGAAGCGTGGTGGTTAAGAGCTAGGGCTGTTAACCAAAAGGTCAGTTCGAATCCATCAGCCACTCCTTGGAAACCCTATGGGGCAGTTCTTCTCTGTCCTGTAGGGTCACTGTGAGTCAGAATCGACTCGAAGGCAACAGGTTTGGTTTTTTTTTTCCTTTGAAGTTTGTCTCAGAGAGTTAATGCTATGTGCCACTGATTTACTTGTTTAGATATAGACTTTTTGAGTGATACCTTCCCAACTTAGCTGCCCCTTCGATTCTTACATGTGTCATAATTTTGCCCTAAACCTAGACCCTGAAAGATGGACAGCCATTCGTTCGCTCACCCTCACTGGCGGTACTGAGCACCTATTATGTGCCAGCCCCTGGGGAGTTCTGGCAACGCAGCAGTGAACACGTCAGACCTGGACAGGTGAATTGGATGTGGATATCACCTGAAGTTCTTATCATTTGAAAAGATAACAATGCAGCTTTCCCCACAAAGCGATAACGGCACATTGTGTGCACTTCCCAGCAGCTTTTACATTTTAACAGATATCAAAGCCTTGCCCGGAGCTACTTTTTAATCAGGCAGTGCCTGAGGGGGAATTGTGGTTTGAGCCTTGGGACCTTTCCAGCCCTCCTAAAATTATATGACTTTCTGAGCAGCAAGGTTGGTACTGTCCTATCTGTATTTTAGGGTAGGTACTGGCTCTGGTAATATTCCTCTCGGGCAAGTAACTTCAAGAAGATGCTGCCGCACTGGTAAAATTAGGTAAATGTCCCTTAACTGAGGAGCTCTGGTGGCGCAGTGGTTAAGCGCTTAGCTGCTAACTGAAAGATGGGGGTTCGAACCCACCTGTGGCTCCACAGGAGAAAAGAGCTGGCGATCTGCTCCCGTAAAGATTTACAGCCTTGGAAACGCTATGTGGGCAGTTCTGCTCTGTCCCATAGGGTCGCTATGAGTCAGAATTGACTGGACAGCACACAATAACAACCACCACCATAACTGAAAAGTGCTCTTGTTACAATTTTACCTTTTTGCAGGTCTGACAGCAGAGCATAGAGAGGGAGAATAGAGCATAGAGAGGGAGGACAGAGCATAGAGAGGGAGGACAGAGCATAGAGAGGGAGGACAGAGCATAGAGAGGGAGGACAGAGTATAGAGAGGGAGGACAGAGCATAGAGAAGGAGGACAGAGCATAGGGAGGACAGAGCATAGAGAGGGAGGATAGCACTGGGGTAAATGCAAGACAGCCTGGGTGCACCAGGAGTCCCTGGGTGGTGCAAACGGTTAACAAGGGTGGCAGTCCAAAGCCACCCAGAGGTGCCACGGAAGAAAGGCCTGGTGATCTACTTCCGAAAAAGTGGCCTTTGAAAACCCTAAGGAGTACATGTGGGGTCTTCATGAGTCAAAACTGATTCAAGAGCGGCTGGTTTGGCTTTGGTTTGGCAGCTGGGTGCACTACCCAGCTCCTTGTCTTCTAGCTGTTGGTCCTTGGCCAAATCACTTAGCCTTTCTGTGCTCCTGTAAAACAGAGAGGGCGGGGATAGAGTGTTGCTGTGAGGATCAGACAAGTTCATATATACAGAGTATTTAGAATTGTGCCAGCTGTTGGGTAACTATTATATTAAAATTAGCTATTGTTCTTTTAGCTACGCATTTTTCCAGTTTGCTGATTTTCTGAGAATACAGTAGTAGATCTAAGGTGTGAGTGGGTGGGAGGCTAGGTCAGATGAGGACTGCTAATTACTTCTTCCTCCTCCTCCTCCCGCCCCTTTCTGCCCCCTAGATCACAGAGTTATTTGTTTTGTAAGACCGTAACATCATCCTTGAATGTATGACCTTGAAAACTTCTGATTAAGTAGTTCTGGGCAAAGGTGGAATGGTTGGAAAATAAATCAGACCTCCCACACATAACCTGCTCGGCCAAGAATTTGTTTGCCCCAGAGCCATGGGTAGGCGGGAATGGAGGCAAGCACACGCCCAGGCTTTTGTGAACTCTGTTCTCACTGAGGCTGTGGGGTCACCTTCTCTCTCGGTGGCCCACCAGGGCTGTTTCTTTCTCTTCGTTCTCAGTTCTAGAGAAACGCACGCTTTCATTTTTTGAAAGTGCTTTTTCTCTCTCTTTTCCCCCAGTTCAGGGACCCCCAACCGCATTTGTTGTTTGTTTGTCTTCCAGAGTTTGGCTCTTTATTTGCCCCTTGGCCTTGCTCTTGTGCAAATTTTCCCCCAAGCCCAGGAAGGCAGCTTATCACGATGTGTGTTGATGGAAACACAGGGCTCCCTGGGTGGTTCCCCATGCAGGGTCTGCGGCAAGTACCCGTGGAAGTGTCCCTGGATTCCCTGTTCTTGTAGTCAGGGGTAGAGACCCACGGCCTTGGCACTGGGGCTCATCATGGACACCGGCTCTGGTTTGCAGGCATCCTATGCTTACAGCTTGGGAGACTTGTGAGGGCGGCGTTTCAGTACGGAGAGGGGCATGTTTTCCTGTTCCTGTGCTGGGCAGGGACACGTGGGCTTGTTGACATTTAGTTACTGGTTCCTGGCTTAAAGTTTTTCCGTTTTAGCCTATTTGACTCTGTTGGCCATTGGAGCAGGTGGGTTCCTTTTCTGAGCTTGAGAACAGGCGAGATCAGGTCCTCTGCTTTTGGGTGGGGGTGCCACAGGCTCTGGAAGCCTCCTTGAGCAGAGCCAAGCCTAGTGGAGTTCTCATCTCTCCTGCTCGTTATCCTCCTCCTCCCCCCCAGTTTTAATCTCCCCGCAGGTTGCTCTGAAGGTGAATGTGAAGGTGGGTGGTACAGAATGGGCTCTCTGCGTCCTCCTCGGTGACAGAGCCCACGCTGCGGTAGAGGTAGTAGGTACTGGGCAAATCCTTGCTGACCAGCTACCAGGCTTCAAGATGGCAGGAGGGGTGTGGCATTTGGAGGCCTTTACCCTGTGGTCAGAATTGGGATGGCTCTCCCAGGAAGGATAACCCTTCGCCCGCAAGGCCAACTGAGGGATCTAGGGGACAGAAACTCAATTGAATTGGCCAATTTCTTTCTCTTCTAGTTTGTTCAAATATAAAAAAGAACTGGCAAAATTGAAAATACAAAAAGGTTTTGTTCTGAGAATTATACCCTACCTACAAACAGCCTCAAATTCAGAGCAACCACCAGACATCCTGGTCCTTGACGTGTTTGCTGGCTGTTCCCCCTCAGCCACCTGGCCAGGTGGCGCTGTTTTCAGGCTTGACACAGGTATGGTTGAACGTGAAGCAGATCCATGTTCTGTGTCACTCAGCCCAGGCCACCTTTTATAGCCACTTAAAAACCTGCAAGATAAAAAGAAGTTAATAAAATAACAAAATTAGTACAATCTGCGGCATTTGGCCAGTTTGCTGCACTATTCTGCCCTTTTAACATTTTTCAAATCTAGTGGTTTTTTTTTAAGTTACGCTAAAATAAGTTTAAGGTCTGAGTGTGTGTATGACTTGATGCTAGGCCAGAGAGCTTCTGCGAATGCTTCTGAAATGCCTGCCTTAAGACTTTTTTTAAAAAAAGCTCACAAGGTAAGATAAAGACCCTCATCAGCTTCTCCTGGACTGTGAGGCTCCCAGTATGGGGCAGGGCCTCTGGGTTTCCCTCCGTAGCAACCACAGGGGCTAGGGTCCACATGCAGATGGCCCTGCCGCCCACTGCCGAGACTGCAGCCCTCTGTGTTAGCCTCGCCTCTCAGTCTGGTTCAGCTTCGGTATCCGCAGAGCTCAGAAGCCGCCTGCTGCCCCCTATGCCACCTAGGGCAGCAACACAGAAAAGAAAGTGGGACTAAAGGAACCGGGCTGTGGGGAGGTTGTTGTTGCCGGGTGCCCGTAAGTCCATTCCGACTCATAGTGACCCCACGTGACAGAGTAGAACTGCCCCATAGGGTTTCCTAGGCTGTAATCTTTATGGAAGCAGATTGCCAGGTCTTTTCTCTTGAGGAGCCTCTGTCTGGGTTTGATTAGCCAATGTTGAGGTTAGCAGCCAATTGCTTAACCATTGTGCCACCAGGGCTCCTTTTATGAGGAGGGAAGGGTGGGAATTTGTGGGAGGGGAGAGCATAGAGGACGTGGAGGTGCCAGCGCCAAAGGGGGTGTCCCTGTGCAGACAGGGAGCCAGGCTCTGTGCTGGTGGCAGGTGTGGTTTCAGGTGTTGTCATAAATTCTCCGGCACAGGTGCTGGTGCAGTAGGTGGAAATCCTTCAGAAGAGCAATTTTTTTTTTTTTTTTTTTTTTAGCAGTGGCTCTGGAGTTCCCAGACTTATTCCCCTGCTTGTCACTCACCAGAGAAGCCCTAGCCGGAATGGCCCTTCATATAAGTGACCGCAGAACGCATACTTGCCATATTTTCAGAATTGCCATTGGTTCAGTAAAGAGCAGATTGACTTGGATGTTAAATTCTTAGAAAAAAAATAGAACAAATGGCAAAATAAAATTTCCCTTATTGGTAGGAATTAGTCATTAGGGTAGAGGCTTGCATGAATTAGGGAAAGTTTGAAGACACGGTTGACTTTCCGGTTTGCAGAGTTCTAACCTTGAGGCTTACAGAGTGTTGCTGGGGTGCATTAAAGTCACTGAACCTGCTTTAATGAGTGTGCTCAGGTCACACTTTAGGGAAATGCCCTGGACACAGTTCTACAGGCTTCCCAGTAACTGTGAAAATGCAGAATATTCTAAATAGTCAGCTGTAACAATAAATAGATTGTAATCAGTAACAAGATGCTGTAGAATCAATTTCAAGTCATGGTGACCCATTGGGTGTCAGAGTAGAATTGTACTCCACAGGGTTGCCAATGGTTAACTTCTGGAAATAGAGCATCGGGCCTTTCTTCTGAGGCACCTCTGGGTAGACTCAGACCTCTGACCTTTTGGTTTAGCAGCTGAGCACTTAACTGCTTGCACCACTCAGAGACTCCATGTATGGCATTGTT
>NW_004444033.1:5474515-5508446 GCF_000243295.1 Trichechus manatus latirostris | reverse complement strand
GCACCTCTGGGTAGACTCAGACCTCTGACCTTTTGGTTTAGCAGCTGAGCACTTAACTGCTTGCACCACTCAGAGACTCCATGTATGGCATTGTTGTTTGTTGTCATCACGTTGGCCCCTGACTCATGACGACCCCATGTATAGCATAATGAAATGCTTCCTGGTCCTGCAGCATCCCCGTGATTGGTTGCATCAGATCATTGTGATCCATAGAGTTTTCATTGGCTGATTTTTCAAAAGTAGATCGCCAGTTCTTTCTTCTTAGTCTGTCTTAGTCTGGAAGCTCCACTGAAACTTGTTCAATGTCATAGCAACACACAAGCTTGACAGATGGGTAGTGGCTGTGCGTGAGGTGGATTGGCTGGGAATTGAACCCAGATCTCCCGCATGAAAGGCTAGAATTCTACCACCGAACCACCCTTCCCCCCTCCACCACACACATATAGCATTAGATATCTGGAATGATGGTTTCTGGTCAAGGTAGCGTTGTTGTACGTTAACCTTTGAGGCACTTGCTCAGCTCCAAACACAAATCAGTGGGGTTTAACTGTCCTAAGCCACGGAGGGCCAATTCTTATTTTCAATCTAAGAGTAAAGTATTTCGTCTTAAATGTAGGTGTTGCAGTCTCTATCAGTAGTGTTTATAAAGGGAATGGAAGGAGAGAGGAAAATAAATAAATCCTACACGTGCTCCTCAAACTGTGACCCACAGACCGGCAGCGTCAGCGTCACCTAGGAGGTTGTTTTAGAAGTGCTGGATCTCAGCCCCCTGCCCTCCGTACCTACTGAGTCAGAACTTGCTTTTTCACCAGACTCCCCAGGCAGTTCTTGTGCACGTTGAGGTTTGAAAAGCACTGCTTTAGTGGGTGATGACAAAACTTGATTTACCTTGAATGATTTACCTGACTTCGCACACTTTGAAGAAAGCTGAACAAATAAGGCAGGCCAGCTGTAAGTATTAAATGTTGAGAATCAGAGTTTAATTTTGTTTGCAGCTAGAGACCTGGCCTGCTGATGGTGTTTGACTAAACAGCAGCGTTCTGTTTAGGGGAGGATGCGGGTTTGTCTGCAGGGCAGATGAGGTGCTTTGCGCGCGGCTGGGTGATGCCAACTGCAAGAGCTGCTTCACTGCCCCGCGGAAGTGTTTCCATGACGACAGTTATGTGCTGTTGTCTCCGCTGCCTTTTTTTTTTTTTTTCCTGGAGCAGAACAGAGAATAAAAATGCGTACTTTATTTAGTTCTTCCAGCATTTCATCACATCCATTTTTTACTTTACGCCATGCTATCATGGGTTTCTCGGGAAAAGTCTGTGCGGGATGGTGTGGCTTCCGGTGTTCCTTCTGGCTGAACCTGGCCCTGCGGAGCTGAGCAGGGGCAGGGCTAGATGGTGTTGACCTCCGCTTGGTGTTTATCCTGTCGTATATCTGCAGACCTTCAAGTGGAAAACCTTTTGTTAAACAGGGTTATTAGCTGCCATGACCACATGTGTAGAATGATCTTTCTCCTTATGTAGAGAAGAAGCCTATTAGAGTAAATGAAAAATGCGAGTATTTAGTCGTGACCAATATAGGAAATGCTTTTCTGTTCAATTTCTCCATCTGTTTTATTTTTTCCACTCTAATGATCATATATTGCTTCTTCAGTGGATTAAAAAAACTTACTACGTTTTTTTTTGTAAAAGTAATAATTAAAACAAAAGCCACCTTTAGTGTTAAAAGGATGAAAGCCTCTAAGACCAGCCCTTCAGTTAGAGTTAGCCCCCGCATTTCCTTCAAGTTCTATGACTCATACTGGTGTAAATTGGCAGAATCCAACTTTTTAGAAGCACCTTCACTGCTGCGTTCTAGTACAAACCTGGATTGTTCCAGTAGCCCAGTATCTGGGCTACCAGCTTCTTCCCTTGCCCCCTCTTCAGTCTGCTCTCGACACAGCAGCCAGAGCGATCTTTTTTAACCACATGTCAGATCATATTGGGCCTCTTCTCTAAACCCCTCAGCTGCTTTCCATACCAGCCTCTCAGAATTTTTAAAAAGGCCTTATGCCCTACAAAGCCATTACCTACCTTTCTGACCATGGCTCCCACCATCCTCTTCTCTTTGCTGTGCCTAGGGCAGACGCCACACCTCAGCCTCGGAGCATCCGTACCTGCTGCCCTCTCGGTCTGAAACTGTCCTTCCTAAGGTATCTGCATGACTCTCTTCCATGCTTCCTTCAGGTCCTTGCTCAAATGTCAGTTGTCAGTGGGACTTTCCTTGACCACCCTATATAACATTTAACATCCCCCCCTCCACGCACAGTCCCTATCACCCTCCCTTGCTTTGTTTTTCTGCATGATACTTATCACTGTCTGATATTTTATGTTGTACTTCAGCCTTGGTTTATTGTCTCTCTCTCGTCATAAGAATGGGGGTTTGGGGCTTGTTGCATGCTGGGTCCACAGGACCTAGAATAACACCTGGCTTAGTCTAGGTGTACACTCTGTTGAACGACTGAGTGCGGTTGGCCCTCTCAAAACCCACAGCTAGTTATGAGTTTAGAGCCAGATGCATTATGGTATTTCTTCCCACCAGTTTTGTTCTCATTCCCATCACATAAAAGGATTGAAATATTATGGGAGCATCTTTTAAAAATTAGCTACAACGGTCTCTTCACAGCTGTGGGCCACGTAAAACATTCTACACAGTGAGTTCGGAAATGTCAGCTAGTTGCTGTGTAGGGCAGGTGGGAGAGTGACGCAATCAGTACATACCAGGTCACCTGTGAGCCACGCATGCAGGGTCAGGCCCTGGGGGCGAGAGGAGGAGCAGGGTACGGGACTCCTTCAGGGACCTTCACGCTTTCTGGCTGTCGGCCCTGCCGTTGAGGCCACATCACATCGCAGCAGATTCGAAGCCTTTGACGTGCCTTCCTCTGAGGACTAGTGCGTGTGTACGTGTGTGCGTGTGTGTGAGTGTGTGCACGTGTTCGTTTGCCAGTGTTGTCTCACCAAGGGCTTCCTTTGGCCACAGTTTATGTTTTCCTTTTTTGTTGATAGTGTTTGTTAGTAACCCGCCGCCACAAGTCCTCTTGGCAGTGTTGCTACCCAAATGTATCTTGAACTTGGTGCTGTTTCTCTTTTAATATCTTACGATTTATTTCACCACAGCAGTACAGGAAGCTCAGAAGTTGCAGAATGAACATAGGCAGTGCCCATCTAATTCCTGGTGTCCCGGGGGTGGGAGGGCACCGTGCGGGAGGGTGGGAGCCATTCAGAAAGCCATGTGATCTGCCCAACAGAATTATCCTGTTTTGGCGATTGATGCAACAGGTTCCAGTAGCCCAAAGCCACCATTCAGTCAATAAAGTATCTATTGACTACCCACTCTGTACGCATATTGTGGAAGGTGCTAATACAACGAGCACAGTATCGCCCTCTTGGAGCTTATAGCCTAGTGAGGGAGATAAACGTAAATTAAATGATCACAGAAACGTGTCATTACAAACGGTGATAAGTGCTACGCAGGAGAAGACAGAGGTGCTATGGGAGCTTAAAGTAGGGGGGTCTGACCTAATCTTGGGGGTCATGTAAGTGGCACTTGACTAGGATCTGCAGGTTCCGAGGCTTGTGTGTGTTTGGGGAGGGGGTAGAGTACATGCATCAACTTCCAGGCAGAGGAAACAAGGTGTGCAAATCTCTGGGGCGTTGAGGGATGTCATGCATGCAGGGAGTCAAAGGAGTAATAGGCCGAAGAGAGTGGGTGACAGAGTGGTGCTTGGAGGAGGCTGGGGAGGTGAGCGGGCCAGGGCAAGGTCCAGAGTCAAGCCCAGGTGTTTACTGTAAGACCAGTGCAGAGCATTAAAGGGGTTTACGGAGGGCTGAGCCACGTTCTACTACTGAATTTAAACGGTTTTTTTCTGGCCATACGGGATACTAGATTGGAGGGGAGAAAGAGTGGAAGCTCAGAAAATAGCTATAAGTGTTTTTGCTTTTGTCCAGGAGAAGGGACTGGGGTGGTGGTGGTGGAGGATATGAGAAGGCATTTGGCTGGAGAGATCATTTTGGAGACCGTTGGCATCTAGATAGTGATTAAAGCCATCATCTTGCCCTGATAAGCTCTAAGCAATCTTCCGCTCATTTAGATTGATCTTTAACCTGCCTATAAGGTGCCTGTGCCTGGGAGTTACTGGCTTTCAGTAAATGTTTGTTGACTAAAGAAATGTAAATACATTGTCCAAGCTGGAGCATGTGTCCTGGTACCTGAGACTTGTATTGTTCATTGTAGGTGAATGCATAGGCATTATGGCCTTATGTATCAATTTCTTGTGAGCTTTGTTAGCATGAATGAATATTGATAAATCTGATCGTTCCTGGAAACTTAGGGAGATAGATTTTTGGAGCCACATACTTTGGCACCCCGAGATAAATATGACCTAGTGAAAACTTTCTGAACAGCTAACTTTCCTAGGCAGCACTCTTTTTTTCACGAATGCTTTTCCTTCACAATTTTTAAAAAAATGTAAGTAAATCTGTAATAGCTCTGTCCACCAGTTGTTTCTATCTTGAGAACAGCAGTTATTTCACCCAAGCGGGCAGAAGGTACACCTAAAAAAGAGCATCAGAGGGAGTTTAGTTTGAAAAGGCATATTAAATGTGGAGAAATTCAGAGTCGAGGAGGATTTTATTCTAAGTTGTTTTCCATTGCATCTAATGTTTTATTATGGCATTTTGATTTCTATTTATCTATAAATGAGAGGCAGTTGTGCTGGATATATAATTTTTGGCTGGCAATTTTTTTTTCCTTCAAGGCTTTATATATGTCATCTCATTGCCTTCTTGCCTGCGTAGTTTCTGCTGAGTAGTCTGAGGTGGTTCTTATTGACTCTCCTTTGTAGATGATTTTTCGTTTATCCCTATCTGCTCTTAAAATTCTCTCTTTATCTTTGATTTTGACAATTTTGATTATAATATGCCTTGGTGACTTTCTTTTGGGATCTGCCTTGTGTGGGGTTCGATCAGCTTCTTGGATAAATATCTTCTCATCTTTCATGATATCAGGGAAGTTTTCTGCCAAAAAATCTTCAACAGTTTTCTCTGTATTTTCTGTTACCCTCCCTCCCACCCCCGTTCTGGTACTCCAATCGCTTGTAAGTTATTCTTCTTGATAGAGTCCCACATAATTCTTAGAGTTTATTCATTTTTTTAAATTCTTTTATCTGATTTTTCCTCAGATAAGTTGATGTCAGGTGCTTTATCTTCAGTCTCACTAAATCTGACTCTATTGCCTCAATTCTGCTCCTGTGACTTTTTATTGAGTTGTCTAATTCTGAAATTTTATTTTAATCTTTTGGATTTCTGTTTGCTGTCTCTGTATGGATTCTTGCAGCCTATTAAATTTGTCATTATGCTCTTGTATAATCTTCTTAAGTTCCTCTGTTGCTTTGTCTCTGTGTTCCTTGGATTGTTTTGCGTTTTGCCTGATCTCCTTTCTGATATCTTGAAGAGCTTTGTGTATTAATCTTTTGTATTCTACTTCCGGTAATTCCAAGAAGTTCTTTTCCTCTAGAAGGTTTCTTGATTCTTTGTTTTGGTTGCTTACTGAAGCCATCGTGGTCCGCCTCTTTATGTGATTAGATATTGACTGTTGTTTGCGAGCCATCAACAAGTTATTATATTTATTTATGTTTGCTTACTCTGCTGTAGCTTCTCGTTTTGTTTTGATATGCCCAAATAGGCTGCTCATGTGAGCTAGTTTGATTATTGGTGCCTTTGAAGCTCTGACGTTCTGTCACCAGGTGGTTAGAGCTGTTACTAGGTATGTGACCCCAGGAGTCCATTTACTTTCCTTGTATGGATTCAGCTCAGGTGTCCAGGTATTCGGTCACCAAGTGTGTAGTGCAGGCTCTCACCTACAGTCCTAGATGGGCAGGGGTGATTGGAGTAGGCACAGGTATCTGGCTGCAGTAGGGGGTCATGTGCTGAGCAAGGCAGGGGGCTGATGGCTGCCCCTGAGTATCTGGGAGGAAAGCGTGTCCCTGTTCCCTGTAGGTGGGTTTTGCAGCCGGACTATGGACACCCAGTGCTGTTGGCTGTAAGGACTGGGAGGCACCACTTATTCTTGGACCCCAGTTGCGGGTGGCTAGGTGGTGTGGGTGGAGCGACCATTCCTCAGGCCCCTGATGCAGGTAGGTGAGGACCCTGCTTAGTGAGCAGAGTGGTGTCAAAAGTCACAAATCTGCCACTCTACCTTATAGCTGATATAGTTGAAAATAGGCTTCAGGTATATACCCTGTTGTACTGTGCTAATGAGGGCCTGTGCTGTTGAAATGGGCTCACACAGGTCTATGCAGGGGTGAAAGGCATTCAGAGTCTGTGGACCCCTTATGTCTGTGCCTAGGCAAAGGGGCTGTGCCTGCTCTGAGTTCCCAGTTTAGGGGAGCTGGCAGATTATTTTTCCCTGTTTGTTAATGTGTTCTCTCTCCAAAGCCAGGAGAATGGCTCAGGGCACACAGCGGGTCTCACTTCCACCCAGGGGACACAGCAGTTGCTGAAGCTGGCCTAGGTTCCAGTGCAGAGCAGGGAGAGAGCAGGTAAATGGGAGAGAGGTTCTTCCCAAAGGGAGTGTTTTTGATCCGCATGGTAGGTTAGACGCATGTACTTATCTTCTGCCGATTGAGCGCCACTTTTCACTGGTTCTAGAGGCTTGAGTAGACTGTCCGCCACTCAGTCTCTCCCGATGTGCAAAACGCGCCCCGAGCGACACTGCTTGCCTCACTGCGTGTGCCAGCCAATCCAGCCTGCAGAGTGCCGGTTCCTGCTGGGTCAGGTCTGGCAATTCCTCGCTGCTTCTGAACCATCTCTCCATCACCCTGCCGCTCAGTTCAGTTCCTCAACTTTGCCTTTGATGTTCAGGGCTCCTAGATTGTCATATATAATAGATTCACTTGTTTTTTGGGGTCTTTGTTGTAAGAGCAACCACAGGAAACATCTGACTACTCTGCCATCTTGGCCCCAACCTTGACATTTTGTTTTCTTTTGAAGCTACAGGGTATATGTTTATCACATTTCTGAGTATCTGTACATATAGTGATGGTTCATGGTTCTATCTGGGAACTCAGTAAAGTTAGCTAAAATAATTGACTAGAAAAGATTAATGAAGCCTTTTTGGTATTCTTGAGTTTAGAAAATGTCAAACAGTGATGTGAAATGTGCATGCATTTGTGAGTACTTCACTAACAATATTTTCCTCATCTTTTGCAGGAGGTAAATGGACGAAACAGAGCTATTTTTAATGGAACAGCATAAACCACTGTACAGGTAATGGAAATGAGCATGGGCTGTGGAATACATTATTAAACGAGTTAATATTTGTAAAGTGCTTAGAACAGTGCCTGGCATGTCGTAAATACTGTATAAGTGTTGGCTATTATTATTATTATTAATAAGTTTTTTAAAATGTACCTGAGCCCAAGACAAACCAATCATACAAACAAAAAATACCCGACAAAATCAAAACCTTTGCTCCTAAAACAAGTGTCAGCATCGTTGGTAAGCTCTGACATGACCTCCACGTGGCCTGGGACAGTGATTCTAAGAAACTTAATTTGTTTTTTCCGTGGCCATCCTAAGTCAAGGCCATTCACAATGACTATATAAGTGTCATTCTTTAACAAGATAAGCTTTTTAAACAATTTTTAACAAGATGAGCTTCTCTGAAATTCTTAAAGAAATAGTTCTTATCATTTGGGAAAATGGAGCACAGCTTAGTTCATAGGTGGCCATCGAAATGGCTTGTGGATAGTTACGAAAGCTAGAGAGAGGAGGCATTATAAACAGCACCCACGTTTTCTGATGATGGCAGTGGTAACTTGGAGTAAGAATGTCCAAACTCTGGAAAGTCCAGGGACTAGCTTCATGTTGTTAAAACTGCTGCTGATACTGAAACCTACTGAGACATTCAACAAACACTTACAAGGGACCTACCATGTGCCAGGTACTCCACTTGATGTTGAGATCGTACGGTTGAACATGTCACCTTTCTCTTCACCCTACCCCCACCTCTCTAGATACGTACGAATTCCTGTGTACTTTTTACTTCTCTGAGAGGAGACATGGGCCCCCTGCCCAGGCTGACGCTGTAGATCCCACCTTCCCCTTATCTTCAGGCTTTCTGTCCCCTTCAGCATAGCATGTGGGGGAGTACTCTGGGAGTGGGGCCCACAGTCTGACTGGGTAGTTAGATATTTCTCTAGATGACATTCATATGGTATCTTCTTACCCCTGACTTCTGTTTCACAATTTTCATAGCTTATTTTGAACACCATGTTGTTTTATGTTTTGCCATAGTTCCCTTCTTGGGTTTTGGGATATTGCATTTGGAAGCTACTTTTCCACTTGGAGGTGTTGCAGCTGACGTTAGTAATTTGGGAGAGATGTGTACTGGTGGTACACTCAATACGGTGGCTTTCAAACCTTTTGATTGCAACCCACAGTAAGAAATACATGTTACAGTATGACTCAACGCACAAGTTTGCATATTTAGGTATATGGTTTCCTGAGATAATACCTTTGCTCTATGTGAATTGGGACAGAATTTTCTAGTCTATCATAGTTTATTATTTTTTTTATTTCTCGTCTCTCCTTTTTCTTCCTCTTCTCTTTAAGGCTGGTCATACCCACAAAATAGATTTCATAATCTTATTAGTGGTCGTACTTTGACAGTCCTGCAGTGTTTTTGGCCGGGGCACTTACTTTCTTGCCTTTCTCCCCTTATTCTCTAATGTGCACAAGTCTCTCCTACCCCTAAAGACTCCTAAAACTTGCCTTTACTTTATGTGTGAAACCCTTTGCTGCTTTTTGTAACTAAGCTATTGTTTTTTGTTTTCTCACATATCATTCACTCTTGTACTGTTATATCTTTCATATTAAATATAATTCTCAAAAGACAAGGCCGTATCGGTAACACGCTTATTTTTCATTTGTTAACTCTTATGTTTGTTTGGATTCTCGTATCTATTTCTCAGAAGCATAACTATTCTGAGCATCTAATCTCACAAAATTTATTTCCTTGAATGACTCAGGAATCACACAGTTACAGAAATCGTGGGGTATTCTATACCTTGCTGTCTTTTTGGTTGATGCCATAGGCTGCAGAGAGACCTCTGCTGGCTCTAATGTAGTGTTGCATTGTTTTTTTCAATCCTGAAGGAAGGCTATCAGAGTGTCGCTTTTAGGACCTTAAACTTTCATAGTATATGCGTGAACTTGCATATAGGAATGCACTGAAGTCAGCCACCTAATATTCAAAATCACTTTAGGATTTCCAATTCAACACATAATGAGCTAAAACGTATTCATACTGTTCGCCCAGTTTAAGGAAATAAAAGCAAATGGGGAAAAAGGGATTCATGGTGAAACCTAGTTTCTTACCTTCATGTGTTTTGGGGGGACTACAAAATAATAGTTTTGTAAAACTCTAACAGGCCTGGATCCATTTAAAACTTCTGGACATGGTAATTCACTCTTCAAGACACTTAACTTCTTTTTTAAATGGCGTAGGTTTGCAGAGTGGTTTGTTGTATGAGAGGTGCATTTGGCTCTAGTTATAAATCTGGTGCTGGAATTACAAAAATACACAATCTATTGCTTATTTACTTTGAAGCCCTCGTCAGACTATTATGGTAACTTCTGTGCAATGCTTGTTTTAGCAAAATTCTCACTGATTTCAGAGGCACATTTTATTTATAAAAGAACTGTAATTTTGTATTCCTAGGGTTAGTAAGTGTGCAGCAGTCTTAAAGATTATAATGTGAAAAATGATTCTTTTCAACAAAACTAAACCAATATTCACCTATCTTTGATGAATATTTCTTGGATTTATAGGCAATAAAGTCAGGCTATATCCCTGTTTTCTGTTTTTAAAAGATCTTATTAAGTAGTCGTAGAAGTTTCTAAATATTTTAAATTGTTGAAGCCAAATCAGAGTTGTTCATTTGGTTATCTTTGAGTATATTCTAATTTCAGTCATGATCAATGAAGATTTTCTGAATCGTTTTGAATATAGCAGATTTGGTGAAATTTTAGCCAAATATAGTATTCATATTATAGACTAACATATTGTTGTATTTTATAATTATTATAAATGCCATATAGCACTATTTGGGTTACTTTTGTGTTGTGTATCTGGGTTCTGAAAGTATTGTGAGAAGAGAATAAAGCAGACTTTGATAGCTAGTAGAGGTCAAGTTGTATCTATCAAAATTCTTTGAAAAGAATCTTTTCAGATTCCGTTTTTATTTTCCCCCTTTTTACTTCCCACAACTGTTTTTTAAATGGGTTATGAAGTGAGCTTTTTCCCCATTAAATAAATAGAACACACACAATAATAAAAAATTTCTGATGTCTTCATCTTAATCTTGAGTTAAGGGACACTGACTCCTTCCAGGACATCTGTTTCTTATAGGTATTCTTCCTTCTTTTACTCACTAATTACCATGAAGTTAACTTGAGTCAGTCCAGTATTCTACAGCCTTGTCTTAGTTATGTAGTATGCTATAGCAGAAGTACCACAAGTGGGTGGCTTTAAACCCAAACCCATTGCTCTCGAGTGGATTCCAACTCATAGTCAGATGGCCTTAATAAAGAGAAATTTATTCTCTCACAGTCTAGGAGGCTAGAAGTCCAAATTCAGGTTGCCAGCTCCAATGGAAGGCTATCTCTCTCTGTTGTCTCTGGAAGAAGGTGCTTGTCATCAATCTTCCCCTGGTGGAGGAGCTTCTTAGCACAGGGACTTCGGGTCCAAAGGACGGACTATGCTCCCAGTGCTTCTTTCTTGGTGGTATGAGGTCCCCGTCTCTCTGCTCCCTTTTATATCTCAAAAGAGATTGACTTAAAACACAACCTAATCTTGTAGATTCAGTCCTGCCCCATTAACATAACTGCTGCTAATCTCACCTCATTAACATCATAGAGATAGGATTTACAACACATGAGAAAATCACATCAGATGACAAAATGGAGGACAGTCACACGATACTGGGTATCAGGGCCTAGCCAAGTTGACACATATTGCGGACACAATTCAATCCATGACAAGCCTCATGCGTTGATATCACTGGGGCTAGGACACAACTAGTGCCTCGTTTCTGTATGGGGAGGAAGAGTCCAGGCTGCTGCAGTGCTGCCTCTCTGGCAGCCATGTCATTTCAAGGCAGTTGAAGTCCAGTCCTAGAAAAATGCCAGAGGGGCTGGGCTGGTCCAGATCCAGGTCCAGAACCCTAGATAAATTGAGAAAAAACAAAAAAGGGAATACTCATAGACCTATGGAAAATCCTGTCTCAGAAAATCTGAGCAAGTAGGTCCTACATCAGAGCCATGAAGACGGTTCTTTTCTGTGTTCTCCCAAGACGGCAGCATGGTCTGGTTCCCACATCACCATCACCACTGAAACCGCTCCAACTTGGGTCTTTTATTTGCCAGTAGAGTAGCTTCAAACCACCAACCTTTCAGTTAATAGCCGAGTGCTTAACCACTGGGCCACCAGCCATGGGTCTTTCTTTTGTCCCATTCCATTTTTGGATGAACTCACAGTATTGGCACAACATAGGCAAAGTCAAGAGCTTGGACAGTAGTATTAGAGAGATTCAGGTAAGTATTTCAAAGCCCACTTCGTTTGAATCCCTAATTTTGGGGAAAAAAGAAATCATAAAAAGAGCTTTTAACTAATCTATGAGTGAATTTCAACCTCTTTCCTAACCTGTTCTTTTTGTTCCTAGCACATGGTACATGACTGGAAGCTGGTAGAAAAAGCAGGAGTGTGTTAGTCCTTTTCGCCAACAGCTTTGAGAGCATACCCACTCACTGCTGTCGAGTCCATTCCGACTCATAGCAACCCTGTAGGACAGAGTTGAACTGCCCATAGGGTTTCCAAGACTGTAAATCTTTATGGAAGCAGATTGACACATCTTTCTCCCATGGAGTGGCTGGTGGATTTGAACCACTTGACCTTTCAGTTAGCAGCCAAGCCCTTTAACCATGTGCCACCAGGGCTCCTTTTGAGAGCATACAGAGGGAGCTAAATCCTTGACCCCCACTGGGACCCCAGCTTATAAGCATCTGTCAGAAGATAGGAAAGATTGTACTGACTTCAGAGAATAGCGGAATTGAAAAGGATATTATTGATGATTCAGGGGGGCAAATTATGGCAGAAATACAATCAGTATTTGGAACATAAACTACTGTATTTGAATTTAATAGCCCCAAACAACACAGCATGTATTTTTTTAAAATTATTTTATCCTTTTCGAATTTTTTTTTTTTTTTTTTTGGTAATTTTTCTTTGTACATTTTCTGAGAGGGAAACTAAAGTGGAAAGAAAAACTATTCCTGTCATCAGGACACCTAGATTGATCATGAAAAGTGTGAGAAGTCACATCAGGTAGGCAGGCACTGCTTTTAAAAGTGTGAATAAAAGAAGAAAAAAATAATTTTAAAAAAACAGATAGGAAACCATAGGTGTGTTGTGGGGTGCTAGGCTGGAAGTTCAATGCTTAACAATACTAAAGTCTAAGTATGTTGTTGACATGAAATAATGTAAGTAAAATGCTTGGTACATTGTAAGTGCTTAATAAATAGTAGCTACTATTGTTACCATGTATTGAAGATATGATACTCATCATACTCTGAGTAAATTCTTTGAATTGTGTTTCTTACTGTTAGGGATAGATTTGTTTCCATCTGTCCTGTATTATGATAATTTATATGACAAAGAAGACAATAATGTTAATAGCATGTTTTGAACGTTTCTTACCTGCTAAGCAGTGGTGAGGAGCATGAGGTAGGTACCACCACTATCCCAGTTTTACAGCAAGTATATGATGTAAGAAAGCTGAGTTCGGTTAGTGCATGAAGAAACATAGTTACATAACCCCTGTCGGGACTCAGACCAGTACTATAGCCTCATCAGAGTCATAGACTAATTGGCGCCAAAAACGTTGCAGCAATACTTAAAACTTTAAAAAGCTCTTGCTTTTACATTATTGATTAGCTGTAATCACAATAAAGGAAAATACAACTTACTAAAAGGGGAGGTCTTAACAGAGTAAAAAATAACTTGGGTTTTCCTAAGTTTGAAGCATTATTTTAATAATCTGATGTTAATTTTTTTTTTTTTTTTTTTAGTAAATGTTTGCAGTTTACGGTCTACTGTTTACTTCTTAGGGGCAGAATAAGTGTTTAAAAAAAAAACAAACCCACACATTCAAAGTAGAATTCCCAATTTAAAATGTCTACAATCAGCATGATTCATATATTTCCTGAATATTTGCTTTCTCAGTTGTACACAATACATCTTGCTCTTTCAGTAGGAAATGGACCTTTTAGGCAGGCAGATTCTAAGGGATTTCAGTATTTCAGGCGTGTCTGCATTATTAATTGGAAAAGATAAACCTAGCTCCCTTTGGTTGAAGGGACAAATAAATGTATATTTACCATCAACTTTCAATTTACCACCTTAATGAAAGGGATCATTAGGGTGGGTAATCAAAAGTTTTCTTTTTATAGTAATTTATTTTCTTGTTTTTTGCTTTGGATTCTTTATTTTCTGGAGTGCATGGCAGCTGGCAATGGATTTGGAGGTGGCCCAATCTCCCTGTAATTTAAAATAGGGTGCAAATACTGTCCCAAATATAGAATTGACATTAGGGAGTTTATTACATCTCCATTAAAGATTCAAATTCATTTGCTTATTCTTAAAACTCTGAATGTCCAGGGCAAAGCAGGCACTTAATACTTGAGTTGATCTTGGCAAGCCTTCCTGCTTTCGCTCCTACACGATTCCCATCTTTTTATTATTATTATTAGTACTTTTTTTGGTAAAACTGGTGTAAGATTAAGATTAAGGATATTTGAGGGGGATAGTAAGTCACAAAATAATTTATCCATTTAAACCTGGCATAGGGAGGAAAGTTAAAGGGCATTTATCTTAACCCTTTCCATTTCCAGATCAGGAAACTGAGTCTAAGAGAGGTGATGGGCTTTTGGGACTTTCACAAGTCCACACAGTGCTATTAAAGGGCAAAACTCATACTGACACGTAGGAAGTACTTACTCAGCCAGAAGTTTTAATAATTTCTAAAAACAAATGCTAGGCCTCAGTTTTTTTGTTTTTTGTTTTAAATACACTCCTTGGAAAGTGTAGCAAAATGTAGGGAAAACAAAGCCTCCTCATACCCAGCTCACTGGTTTTTCCACTCTGCTGGACTGAGGGCAGCCTGACATAGGGACAGATGGGGAAAGAAGAGAGGCGCCCGGTCTTTGCCCAGTGACAATGAAGATTTTATGGGATAATTCTGAAACCTAGACCGACTTCCTTCTCTAACAAATAGTTGGCTCCCTGAGAAGTTCCGTGTCTCTCTCAGCTGTGCGTACCCCTATTGAATTCAGAAAACCAACCCCTAATTCCTATATTCTAAGGAGGCCTCAGCCAGACTCCCTCAACAAGCAAAATGCTGCTGTCTGGGTTATTATCCACATGATTTTTTTACTGGTTTAGATGCGGTTTTAGTGTTGGTCATTAACTTTTATATTAGTGCAGGTGCTAGCTGAGGCTGCAGTTTTACATTTGATTCTCACCCCCAAGTAATCTACTTCCCAATTTAAAAAATCCAATTTCCACCCAGATACTGGATACTCCACTGGGTGACTGCCTTGACAATGGATGCTCCTGGGTCCAGAGGCAGTTAATGAAAGAGGGTAAATGGAGCATGGAAAATGAACATCATCACCCAAAAAGTCCCGCTATGTCATACCACTAGGAAAAAGTGTCATATTTGTAAAGTGCAAACATCACTGCTCGCTTATCCAAAAGCTGTATCTTTCTTAGAAGCTCATTAACTAGATTGGTAGATACTTGAATCATCTTTTCTTTTCAACTACAGAAAATAGACCCCAATCTACAGTCAATGGTGTTATTTTTAAAAACAATGAATACTTAATAGAAATGAGCAGTTTAATCTGACCTGGAAAAGAAATAACATCAACCTGAAAATTACTGTAGTACTAGATGGTGAAATCATATTTCCTGCTTCTAGTATGACAGTTTAAATGGCATATCCTAACACTGGCATGCAGACAGTGTTCTCCAACTAGAAATTTTATTTTGACAGCACTCTACCTTAATGTATTTTTTAAAAGAGAATGTTAAACCATCAACTTAATTTTAATAGGCCACTTAGAAAACGCATATATAAGTGAAGTGTGGTCAAACACTGTCACAGTCTACTTAAGCCAGAGAAATTCAGATTTTGGCCTAGTTATCTAAGTATTTCATTGTATTTTGAAAGAATCCTGAGTTGTTCCAATAATTTAATCCTCTACATCATCACAATGCCCAGTGTATCATTATGCTTTTTTTTTAAGTTTTTTTTTCTTTTTTTAATTTGGAAAATGTTATTTTTATTTGGCCTCTTTGTTTTATTTGGCCTTTTTGTTTGTTCTTGTCCATCCCTTTCCTTTCAGTCTGCTGAGTACAAACATTCTTTTTGTTTGGATGTTATTTTTAAAAGATCCTTTCATGAGTAAAGTTTCAAATTATGTGGCCAAGGTGTAGTGGTCAGATGAAGTTTTCCTTTTGTGAAAGGATTTCTTTCCACTGGCCATTTTAACGCAATATATATAAGAGGAACAGTCCTGGTGACGCAGTGGTTAAGCGCTCAGCTGCTAACCGAAAGGTCGGTGGCTTGAACCCACCAGCCGCTCCGAGGGAGAAGGATGTGGCAGCAGGGGCAGATTATCCAGTAGGCAAGGTGCTTTGCTTACTTTGCTTACCTGAACATCTATAGTGAACAATTTCACCACATGATGTGAAACCCATGTGAAATTGTTCACTACTGATGAGTAAGAAAGCACAAATAAGCCCATGCTTTCCTTACTTACTGGATCATCTGCTCCTGTCAGGGATTGTAAATTTGAAAGGAGACTTTGATTTTGTAGGAAGGTGCTGCAGCTGTTGGCCAGGTATTGAGCTTTCAGCAAGCCAGGAGTGTTGAACTCCGTTTGCTTCTTAAACTTGACTGGAGAAAAGGTGTAGGGTTGCTTGTTTCCTTCAGTAGGAGGAGAGACCTCAGGGTGACTGGCCCAGGTCAGGGTTTTTACATCAGAACCAGTCAGAGTGGCCTGTGATTAGGTCCTCTGGAGAGGAGAGGGTATTCCCCAGTTAGGGATGAACCTAACTCTGACGTGAGGGCTTCTTTGACTTACAGATGCCTGGGGCAATAATCAGAATAGATAACCACAGAACCACCAGAATACCCATCCCAGAAAGCCCGGCTTCCAAAATTTAGCCTCCAATTTGGGTGCAAAATGTCACACGCGCAACATCACCGGATGTATGTACTCTTTGCGTCTGAGCTGTGTGAGGGAGTATTTATAGTTGAACCTCAGAGCACTCACTTTCTTCAGCCGGAAAATGTCTGTTGTTCTTGTTGCTGTGTGATAATACCTTCCGTAATCAATTTTTGAGCTCACTGTATTTCAGGAACAATGAAAGACACTAACGCTCTTGAAAACTTGAAATGCTTCTAATTGTAAGGGGCTTCAGTTCAGCCTCAGCTAAACGTAGGTGAAGCTTGATTCTGATCACTTTAAACACTCCACCTCTTCTTCGTGGGTGCCTAAACCCCATTAATTTCCTTGTCCTTGTACTGCCTCTTTATTACACAGGACCCACCCCCTCCAAGACACACATTGCACACATGCATGCGTGCATGCATGCACACACCACCACCATCACCATCACCACCATGCCAAATTTCAGGAGGTAAAATGGTATAGTGAGAAAGGATTTTTGCTTTGATTTTTTTTTTAATGTTTATTTTGTTTTGTTTACCAGTTAGAGGCCTCACAATCTTGTGCAAGTTAAGTAACTTTTGAGAGCCTCGGTTTTCTCCTCTGTAAATGGAGAAAATGCACACGAGGTGTGTATCACAGGGTCTGACTCTTACAGGTGCTCAACCAACATTCCCGTGTCTCTTCCCTGGTTAGGTGTGTCCCCACACAGGAATACCCTGGGGTCCTGACTCACCCCTATGCGATCCTTCTCATCAAAATTCACTAGTCCTAGTGTCGTTATTCCAGGACTTTACTAGAGGGATGACTTGGTAATCTTTTTTGAGCTAATTCCAGTGAAACCTTTGGTGGCTGAAATTATTTCACTGTGTGTATTCACACAGTAAAAGAGGGTTCCTGGAGACACAGGGCCACAATGTGACAGAAAGACCCTCTCATACTGGGCAACCCGAGGTGGGGGACTTTTTTGGGTGACATTTATCTACAGCCCTTCAAATAAAGAACTTTTTTTTCTCCTTTGTAAGAAATCAGGTGCTTCCGAAAAAAGAAAAAAAGAGAATAGAAAGTTCTCCCTGGATTTCTTCTTACCTAATACTTAGGGAAAATTAGGAGTCATGCACTACCTAAATCATTGATTTTTTAAACTTTACTGTGCTTGGGTTTGAAAAGCATACTGAGTCTCAGGAACAGCACCGGAAGATCCTGGTTCAAGAAGTCTATGAAGGGGCCCTCACTTCGGGAAACAGTGGACTAGACCTGTAAACTGTATCCACTCACACAAAACAACCCAGTTCCCTGCAGTCAAATAACCAGTTAACTTGAACTTGAAGTAGTTGCCGACTAGCAAGAATAAAGTCAATCAGTTCCAAATACTCATTACTTGACAGTGTTCAGCCTGCTCACCATCATCACTGTTCCATTGCTGCCAAGTAGAAATTACTCGATAAGTTGAATATTCCATGTGCATGATACAAAAACAACAACAGCCAAAGACCACAACAGAGCAGACTGTGTGGTATGAAATGCATGTTTGATGGGGCGATGATGAGGTAACTTTTCAGAAGAGAGCATCCCATTCCCAGAGCCATAAAATTAATAATGGAGTCAAGGTTCCTAGTGTAAAAACATTTCTGTCTCCACCGACATGCATCTTCCTGACAGCAGAGGAGTTGCAGAGGGCTTTCACTAATAGTTCCCAGACCTACACCTCTGGGACCTGGAGGAAGGGCACTCTCTCACTATGTCTCTGTGCTTAGAGCTGTGTCTTTGGAAATTCCTCCCACTCCAGGCTGACAGAGGCACATACGATGACCATTAGGGCATAAAGCAAGATTCACTTAAGCCCGTCATCCTATAGGCTTTTTCTCCTCTGGTTGACTTACATGTTGTCATTAATGACACAGATTTATTGAAGGAAGAAAAGAATATTAAAGAGCAGATGTTAGAGACCATACGTTCATCTACTTGCAAGGCTTACCCCTTCTTCCCATTGTGGTGGTGGTGTGGTCAGGTGCCATGGAGTTGGTACCAACTCATAGCGACGCTGTATATAACAGAACGAAACATTGCGCGGTCCTGTGCCATCTTCACAATAGTAGGTATGTTTGAGCACATTGTTGCAGGCACTGTGTCAGTCTGTGTTGTTGATTGACCTCTTCCTCTTTTTTGATTTACCAAGCATGATGTCCTTCTCCATTGATTGGTCCCTCCTGTGATAACATGTTCAAAGGAAGTGAGATGGGTCTCGCCATCCTTGCTCCTAAGGAGCATTCTGGCTATACTTCCTCTAAGACATATTTGTTTGTTCTTCTGGCAGAATATAAAGAATATATTCAGCATTCTTCACCAACACCACAATTCGGATGTATCAGTTCTTTTTCAGTCTTCCTTTTCCATTATCCAGCTTTCGAGTGCGTATAAGGTGATTGAAAATACCATCGCTTGGGTCAGGCGCACCTTAGTCCTTAAAGCGACATCTTTGCTTTTTAGCACTTCAGAGAGGTTCTTTACAACAGATTTGCCCAATGCAATACATTGTTTCATTTCTTGACTGCTGCTTCCTTGGGCATTGATTGTTGATACTATCTATAGAAAAAAAAAAAAAACCTCACTGCCTTCCAGTCAATTCCAACTCATTGCAACCCTGTAAATCATTACGAAGCAGGCTGCCTCATCTTTCTACCATGGAACAACTGGTGGGTTCAAATTGCTGACCTATCAGTTAGCCGCCAAGCAATTAACTACTGGACAACCAGGGCTCTGACCCTATGTGTAGGGCTTGCTATATAGCATGAAGATAAGAGTGGGTAGGTTAAAGGAAAAACAAATCTTTTGGCATATAGTTCTTTGCGTATTTTTCTGAAATAAGGCAGAGCCTTTCAAAGGAAGATGATAGGACTTCACTTGTCACAGTGTACCTTCTATCTGAGATTTCTTTGGATCTTGTTTGAAACCAGTGAGGAGAGTAACACTAGTGGGTGCAAAGAAAGAGGTACCCCAAGGTGCTCTGTGTTGCCCAAACTACAAGAAGTCAGTATGGCAACAGGATTCACTGGTTTGTGGAGATAAGACACGGAAGATAATGTCAGAAAGGATTGGCTATTATTAAAAGTTTAAGTACCAGCCTTAAGAATGAATTCCTTCTACCTTTTAAATAAATAAAGAGTTAAAATACTTACAGAAGAGTAGACTCCCACTCAGTTGCATTCTTACATGTTTTCTGGAGAGGGAAGAAAGGGATGGAGTTTGAAATAACCTGCTGGAAAGCGTGTTCAAAATGCATGAGGGTGTCAGGTGGATAAGAGGCTGAATAACTGGAGTAGACTGTGGTTTAGAACTCTTCCTGCGGGAGGATTAGGAGAGGCAGCACAGCAGTGATGTTAGTGTTGATAGCCTTTGGGGCCCAGTGCCCTTGTGTGTTTCTTCTCTGTTTCCCCAGTGTCAGTCTTACTCTCCATTGCAGATGACTGTGGCATTAACTGGTGAAGGTCCCTGTACAGCTGAAGGCGTGGGCTCGGCATCCCACAGTTCCTGGATCCAGGTACTGGCTCCTAGGCAGCTGGCTTCATTTCTTAGGTTCTTCACCTGTAAAACAGGGATGATATCATCATCTACTTTAATATAGAGTTACTGTGAGGATCAAATGAGATAATGACACGGAAGGTGCTTAGAATACCCTCAGGCACACAGTAAGCACTTAATAAGTAGAGCCCTGGTGGCGCAGTGGTTAAGAGCTCGGCTGCTAACCAAAAGATCAGCAGTTGGAATCTACCAGCTGCTCCTTGGAAACCCTATGGGTCGGTTCTGCTCTGTCCTGTAGGGTTGCTGTGAGCCGAAGTCAACTCAACAGCAATGGGTTTGATTTATTATTATACTGTATGACCCTATTTAGTGGGGTTTCATTTCGCCTCCAGTTTTCAGCATCTCCTTGCCTCCTAAGTAAGGAGAATAGACACTAAGTTGGGTGGATGAGTGAATAATGGTTTGCATGATATCTGTGGAGATTGTTGATTAGTAATGTAAATGCATCTTAGTTTGTGGCTTAGTTTCCAAGATAAGGACAAATAGGCGACACACTGATTAAATTAAATCCACACACCACCCACCTCATTTCAAACATGCTTTTTAATCTTCTTTCCTAATAGACCATTGACTTTCAGACTCTGGGCATTTTCTCTCACATGCACTTGAAATATAATAGCTTTGCCTGATAAGAAGTGTTACATTTTGTAAGGACTGGCAAACACCATCCAGGAAATGTTTAAAAAGAAACTACTAAATTTTTCAGTTGCCAGGATTTTAGAAGTATTAGCTCTTCATGAAAGTATTTAAAATCTTTTTTCTCTGTGCTGACCTGGTGTTATGTTATTTTTTTTGTAATGATTATGTAGCAACACTTTAAATTCATTTCCCATTTTAAATCTCAAGGTAACATCTTTTTTTTTTGCTTTAGTTTAAATATATTGTCTGAAACTTACATATATATGTAGCAAGCTAATGACAACTGATGAAAGTGAAATCATGGCAAGAGGTCTTTTAAGTCAAGATGATCTCATTCATTTAAAATGCATATCTTGATTAAATTATGTGTTTATAAAATGACCTTGAACTTGCAAATATGCCAAGGGTATTGGTACAAAGAGATACAAATAGAGATTATAATTTTTATGTTAGGGTTCACACAAGCCAAATATGTAACAAAATTCCTAAGTTCAGTGTAATAAGCAGCATTTGGAATATGACTGGACATGACTTTGTTTATTTTATGGATGCCCTGCTTTAGGACACAAAGACATACATAGAGTAAAACGATAAAGTAAAAATAAAAAAATAAATGAAGAGCTGAGAAAACATAAAATAGAGCCCTTGGGTTTTGGCAGCCTTGCCTCTGTAACCACCCTGGGAAGTGAGTAAGCAGGACCAAATAAGGAGGGATTGGCATCCTCTTTGGGGAGAAGGATGTGGCTGTCTGCTTCCGTAAAGATTTACAGCCTTGGAAACCTTATGGGGCAGTTCTCCTTCGACCTATAGGGTTGCTATGAGTCGGAAATTGGGCATCCTCTTGCCCACCATGTCAACCAAGGCTGCTTTGCTTTCATCTTGGAGTATACTGGGCTTTCACCCAAGATGTCATCTGGGGTAATAATAGGGATTCCAGTGCCAACATACAGTTTGAGAACCACTTCCCTCACAGATCCAAATTTTACCTACTAGGCAAGGTATTTGGAGCACCAAAGACTAGATCAGCTCGAAATAAAAAAGTCAGAGGTGTAAAGTCTGCTGCCTGGAAGCCCTGCTGGTCTCCGGATATCACAGTGTGGAATCATCCTGAAGCAAAGGGGAGCGTTTGGAAGAACTTGCTTGCTAACATGCCGCTTAGTAAGTTGAGCTCTCATCCAGAAAGTTTCCTTAGGAAATTTATACATATTGGAGGAAATGATAACACCCTTTTTTAAATCAAACTGAAAACCAATTTTCATACTTGTTAGTGATGTTCAAATAACATTTTTCTATTTGTATCGTAATAATAGGGTGACCCCCAGCTCTTTGAACTGCTGGTAAACTGGTTAAAATGGAGAACAGATGATGGAAAACTACTGTGACTTTTCGGAGAGCTCACACAATCTTAGACTGGATAAAGAAGGAACAAGAGTAAGAAGCATAGGAAGATGATGTCATTTTACATACATTTCTGACAATCAGTATTTATCAATTTCCCTTTTTTTTTTTTTTTATCCTTTATGTGCATAGGATGAAGGGGTGGGGCCGGGCATATAAAGCCACACAAGGTCTTCCTTGGAGAATGCATTGCTGGGGTGTCCCTGCTGTTAGATGTTGACTCCTGGTCTGTGTGTTTATGTACTTGTGAAGTTGTTACTTTCTGGTGAGGCATCTTCGGCAAAGAAAACTGTCAGAAAGCCCTTGATGCAGTGTCAGGAACACAGTCAGCAGTCAGTAAATGTTAATCTCCTTTCTTCCTCATTTTCCCCTCTTGTTTTTAGCAGTGTATTTTTTGTTTTCCAATTATAGCATCTTTGAAGTTAGTATTCATTTTCGACCTCCAGGAGTTCATTTTTCCAGTTTCTGCAGCTTAGGCTTTTTTCTCTTAGTGGAGTGATGAAGTGGGTGGGCGGGGGAGACCAGGCCTATCCAGACTGGCTCTCCTTTTCCCTGGAGTTAGAGCCACAAGTCGTCCTGTCCATCTGCGACCCTAAGAAAACGACGAGGCTTTAGTGTTCTTGTTGCTCCTGGTTTTAGCATTAATCGTTAACAAAATAATTGAATAATAAAGGAAGATGGAAGCAGCTATGATCAGCTGTTCAATTCCATGACGGCATCCATAGTCCTCAGACTTGAAAGTATGTAAGAACTCTCTATCCGTTGCTGTCGAGTTGATTCCGACTCACAGCAACCCTACAGGACAGAGTAGAACTGTCCCATAGGGTTTCCAAGGAGCAGCTGGTGGATTCGAACTGCCAACCCTTTGGTTAGCAGCTGTAGCTCTTAACAACTGCACCACCAGGGCTACTAAAATGCAGGTGCCTGGGCCCCACCCCAGAGAGTTCTGAGTCCAACCTTAGATAATTCTAATGCAGGTGGACCAAGGACCCTATGTTGAAAACCTCTGATTCTAGAACAGTATTGCCCCGTTCTTGGTTTTAATTTCTTGATTGATCACCAGTGTAGCACAAAGATTAATTTCTTACCACTCCCTGGTAGAGTTTGCCACCCACAGGGAGCCCCGAAACCATGGTTCAGGATTCTTGGCTTAAAAGTGCATAGGCCATGCCTGTACCTAGGTCTGACTCTCAGGCAGTGGTATAACAGGAAGAAGGTTTGGCAGTGGTGTGAGATTTACTTGCAAATTGCCAGTGGCGATATAATCATTCTTTCTTCACTGGCATTGCCTAGTGGAGGAGTCAGATCTCACTGTGGGTTGTTCTCCCTGTGGTTTCTGTTGCGGTGGGGAGGAGGCTGCAGAACAACGGACCCTCTCTGGTTTTGACTAGCTCAAGGATGGTGTGCCTGCTGTCTTTCTGAGATAGGATATTAGAGGCATGCCCCAAAGTGGCAAATCAGACTTCCACACGCGTTGCCACACTTAGCCAATAGCTTGCTCAGGATGTGTATATTACGATGTGAGTTTCATTCATCAGGGGATTTCAGGCTCCAAGAACAAACAGCGGTGAGTCTTGGGTGACTCCTGGGCAGTGGACTTTGCATCGACTCCACCATAAAAACGAATAGGGGCATCCGACTTCTAGAAGAGTTGGTGGTAATCCAGGTAAGGATAAACTGGGGAAATCATTCCTGGTTTTTCCCCCTCTTTGGGTGGGTGTGGAATTTTAGACAAATAAATCCTCTTTGAAAAGAACTCAGAACTATTTGTCTTAAGTTTTTCCCTCTGAATTGCTTTACAGAGTTACCTTTCGATGTGAAATCCACCCTCTTCAAACAGAGTTAGTTTCATTTTCAAAATTCAGAGTATAGGATTCCGTTTTTCTTTCTGTGCATGAAAAATTTTAAATGAAATAACCAGAGTAGTTTAAGATCCTAGTTACATGCAGATTCCTAGTTTAGAGGTCTTAGGTTTTTAGAAAGTATGCTCAAAAAGCAGGAGGGAGGGGGAATCTGTGTTTGCATTTGAGTTAGGAGACAATGATTGTTAGATATGTGCCAGACTTTTCTCTCCATTAAAAGCCAATTTTTCAGATACACTGTTGAATCTGTTCTAAGCGAAGAAGCTCTAAGTTTCTCTCTCTGCCACTTCTCTCTTGATCTGTTTTCTAATGGTGGAATCAGCTCAGCTTCTCTCCTGAGGCATGTGGTTAGTCTGTGTATATTCAGTGCGGTGGTATTTTTCTTGAAGAAGTGACTAAGGCTTCTTGGATGAATTCTCTCTTTGAAAGAGGTGGTAGAATTGCATCAGAAAGACATTTACAGTAAATGGCTCCCCCCCTTCCTGTAATGACCACATGTGAAAGAATGCATTGATTCTTGTTTTGAGGAAATGAGAGTTGTAAGGTTCTGTGTAAGAAACTCCCTTTTTATCATTAATCAACCAGATTTGAATGCTAAAAATTCTAAAATCAGAATCATTTTGTGCTTTTTCAATCCATATTATCTAGGGAGGAACCAATTATCTTGAATTTAAGAAAGGGAAACAGTGTTGAATATGGCTACAGTTAGTGGCATAAGCCTAAATTAAATTAATTTTTTCATAGTGGTTGTCCATGTGAAATTAATAGATTTCCTAGATGTTGCTGATTTGTCCATCAGAATTTGATTCTCAGTGTGACAGAACATCACGGCTAGGAGGAAACACCGCTAGGTCATCTAGCCAGTGGTTTCCATGGGAACAGCACCGCCCGCCCCCTAAGGGACGTAGTAGAAATTTGTGAGAGTGTTTTGGTTGTAAGGAGCCAGGGTCACCCACTGGTTAAGCACTCAGCTGCTAACCGAAAGGTCAGGGGTTCAAATCCAGCAGCCAATCCATGGGAGAAAACTGTGGCAGTCTGCTTCCTTAAAGATTTACAGCCTTGGAAACCTTGCAGGGCAGTTCCACTCTGTCCTGTACGAACGCTATGTGTTGGAATCAACTTAATGGCCATGGGTTTTGGTTGCACAATGCTGACATTTAATGGGTGGGAATCAGAGATTTTTAGATGTCCTTCAGTGGAAAAGACAGAGAAAGTTGCCCTACATCCTATATGACTTTCAATTTTCCTGCTGGATGTTCATGAAGTGAAAAATCTGTTTATAATTATCTGAACCTAAGACCTAACATTTTACATAAAGGCGCAAAATAACTTTTGCATACTTTTAACATACACAGAATATACCAGTGTCTGCCTGTGCCTCTGTGTTTGTATTTTCCTGGGCTTTTAATATGGAAGCCTTTCCATATGACTTTTTCCAAATCCAACCTTATTTTTTATGAGTAAGTTTTAAGTATCTGCTTCATTGTTTTGTTAAGTGGGCTGCCTGAAAATGATTTATATATTGAAATATGTAGTAGTTTTATTATAAATAGCTTTTTTAGAAGTTTCTTTATATTACAGTTGGGGAGTTATGTTGATGTTTTAAAAATTACATGTCCGTTAATTAATATTGTCAATTTTGTTTCAGAATAGTAAATGGGGTGTTTAGACTGCGTCGTTATAAAAAGAGGGCTTTGGGTCTGGTAGGGGTTTGAACCAGCAATCCGGTCCACCCCTCAACTTCCAGGAAGGACAGTATGCAAGCCACCCAGAGGGGAGGGATGTTTATCTCCGTCATGAAGTTCTCCAGGGAAGATGTTGAATGTACCTCATTAATATGGTTTAGTATCTTGAAGTCTTCACATTAACCTAGTTCTTCTTCGTTAATATTTTCCAAGAGTCTTCATCGTGTCACTCTAAAACTATATCCTTAGGTTTCTCTCTTTCTGTAAGAAAGGACAGACCAGGTATTGGGAGAAGTTTACAGGTCATACTGTAAGCTAGCCGCGGAGGTAAAAACAGACTCGGTTTTTCTTGGGCAAAGGGGCACTGCATCACTGTCTTGTTACCGTGAACATAGTCAGCGTGTGCCATTTTAAATGCCTAGCTGACTGTAATGCAAAATACAACAAGTCTTAGGTAAGGTGTTGTCTACATCATAGAATTAAACAATCAGAACTACACCTGTGAGGTTAGGGTACCCAGGAACATGCGTGGAAGTGTGTTCACTAATACTTGTTGCCTTGGGCTCGTGTTTTCAATGTAGATCTTTTCCTTGGATTGTCGTTTCTTGTTTGTCGTTCTCGTTGTGTGGTTGTGATGATCTCTTTTCAGACATTTCTGATACTAATAAAAGTTTGGTTTTGTTCGTTTTTTAATATCTTTGCTCCCTTGAATTTTCTGTTTTTTCCAGGGTCTTTTTGTTTATCTTGGCTTTTCTCTTCCATGTTGCAGGCTTTCTTTAAATGTACATTTATCCTCAACTGTTTATTCATACTAAAAATGAAGCAGCATTAGGCTCACAGAGGCTCTGTATGTGTGGGTGGATCTCACCAATGGCAGCCTTCCCTCCCAGTGACCCAGAGCCAGCCTCGTGTTGGGGAACCGCTGAGTGTCAGGGTGAAGAGGGCTTGACTCTGGAGTTTTCATAACTACACTAGCTGTTTGCTCCTCAACATAGATTTTGTTTCATTTCTTTAGAGAATCCTCTTCCATTTTTTACTTTTAGTTTTTGCTGGAGGGACTACAAGATTTGTTGTTTCTTATAAAGACAGGAATAGAGTAGAGAAGGGAATGTTATTGTTATTATGTGACGTTGAGTTGATTTTCGGCTCGTAGCGACCCCGTGTAAGTAGAACCACTCCCATAGTGTTTCCTTAGCTGTAAGCTTTATGCGGGCAGATTGCCAGGTCCTTCTCCCACAGAGCTACTGGGTGGCTTTGAACCGTCAGCCTTTCAGTTGGCAGCCTAGCACTTAACTGTTGCGCTGCGAGTGCTCCTTATAGAAGGGAAGAACTGTTCCATATTCAGACTTTTTGGTTGTTAATCTCTTTTCTACCCTGTTTGTTACTTCTGTTCCTGTTGTACTTTTTTCTGAGTCAGAGTTTCTCTGGGGTTTCACTGGGTAGGTCCATTTACAACCCCCTCAGCGGCAGCCTCCTCAGAGAAGCCTTTGGGCCATAGCTGCCTCTGCTCCACTTCATCAGTCAGTACTCATCCATCATCTTCCAGACTTCCAGACATTTGTGAAAAGCTCTTGGGCTCCTGATACTCTTTTTATTGTGGTGGGTGTGTATGCTTTTATATAACTCTAATGGCTCTTCCATGTGTCCTGAAATAGGAAGTTCTTTCATTTGTTAATTTGTCAGAAAGTATATCTGAGGAATGATATTAGAAGTGCTGTTAGCCAGGCATTTAACCGGGAAGAAGATTAGATGGGGCACAATAACTGCAGTGGGTATTGAGGTTTTGGAAAACTAACTCTCAGAGTTACTTGACTGGTATGAAATAGTGAGTTGCCATTACTATACAAAGATAGGCTTTCCAGCTGGAGAGGCTGCAGTCATTAATCATAGAACCCCCTAAGAGCTTTGCTGCTAGAAGAAAAGTTGCATCTTGTAAAACATCCAACTTAGTCATTAAAAAAATCTATAAAAGTAGTGATAGCTGTTCCTGATCTTAATACAAATATAAATGTGGATTGCTTGCTTTCTAATCCCTTCCTTGCCCTTCTGCTTAGGAGTTCTTGAGAGAGTCTCCTATCCCTTCACTTTATAACTTATTCCTTGGGGTATAGACCCTCATACTTCTCCTCTTTCTTGTAAGCAGCATCTCATAAGCTCCCTCGCCATTTCCTTTGTGAAAAAGCCCCCAAATTTTTATTGACCATTCCTTTGTCCTATTTGTCTTGTAGTTCCTGAAAGTGTTCAGTCGATACTATAAAGTTGGGAAAAATTAGATGCCAACTAATTAGTCATTTAATTTCCCTGGCCACAAGTGGTATTCAGTAGTATTTCAGAAGAAACTGAATTGTTGTTTTCAATTTTGTATTTCTCTCATTTTACTTGGGGGGAAAAAAAAAACCAGTGTCCCCCTGAAAAATCTCTGGAGATCCTCCCAAAGATCTTCCACAGTTAGGGCTAGTGCATCCTCACATGAATGAACCTACAAAGATTTTCTCAGACCTATCCTGATCTCTAGTATAGTACTAGAGCCCCAAACCTACCTCTGGAAATTGCAGAGTGGTACTGTTGATAATTAGCTATTCTTTATGTAGTGGCTTAGAGGCAATCGAAGACGGTACAGGTTCTCTGGTATCTGACCTCTGTAAGCGTTGACCAGCTCAGAGCCTTCTGGAGAGTCCTAGATCAAAGAGCAGACCCTCTGAGGCCAGGCCCCCGGAAACAGATATGGAGAGTGCTGAAAATGTCCTAAGTGTAAACTCCCAGGCAGGCAGAACACCCTTGTGATTCTATTTGTGATATTGGCCAGAATGAGTAACACCAGCCTGTTCTAGGTGCCCCTTCTCCCATCTGCTCTCAGTAACCTCCTGGAGATGAGGACTGTATCTGAGTGCAGGTTGTCAGCTGTCTTCTGAAAAAATAGCAGACCTAAAAAGGAGACTTCGTAACTGCAAGACTTTAGAACACTCCCGTACTGGTTCTGGAGCCTTGGCATTTGGTTGACAATTCCTGTTGGATAAAAGAAGAGCAGCAGATTTCTTCTTCTGAGGAAGTACCTTGTATGAATAGTTCAAAAGATATGAGACAACCACAGTAGCTGTTAAACTGAAAGTAATTAGAAATAATTCCTATTTGGTCGAGTCAAAGAGTGCAAATCAAATCACATTCTTCAGGAGGACTTGAGGATATCAAGACAATTAGGGAGCCCTACCGGGAGCTCTGGTGGTGCAGCGGTTAAGCACTCGACTGCTAACTGAAAGGTCAGCATTCTAACCCACCAGCTGCTCCATGGGAGAAAGATGTGAGTCTGCTTCTGTAAAGATTTACAGCCTTGGGAACCCTATGGGGCAAGTCCTACTCTGTCCTATAGGGTCACGAGGAGTCGGAATCAACTCGACGACAACGGGTTTGGTTAGTTTGTTTTACCAGCCCCCCCCTTTTAACTGATGTAGAATGTACATGCTATAAAATGCATAGATGTTAAGTGTACTCATATAACCAAACCCCAGTCAAGATAAAGAACATTGCTATCACCCAGTAAGTTCCCTCATATCCCCTTCTAATCAGTCACCCACCCCCATTGGCAAATACTTTCTGATCTCTAGCCTTATGCATTAGTTTTGTCTGCTCTTGAACTATAAATGGCATCATAGAGTGTGTACTTTTTTTATGCGTGGCTTCTTTTGCCCAACAAAGTTTTATGTTGTTGTGTTTTCAGTAGTTCGTTCTTCCTTTATTGCTGAGTAGTATTCCATTGTATGAATAGACCCAATTTGTTTATCCATCCTTATGTTGATAAACATTTGGATTGTTTTCACCTTTTTGGCTATTACAGATATTAAGCTACTTTGAGAAAGTTTTTTCTCTCTCTCTCACTCTTCTTTATATTTAGCTTTAATTCCTAGATAAGAGGGTATGTATATGTTTAATTTTACAAGAAACTTCCAAGCAGTTTCAGAGTAATTGTACCATTTTCCACTCCAACCAGCACTGTATGAGAATTACAGATGCTCCAATTCCTTCTCCACATTTTATATTGTTGGTTTTTCTAATTTTAGCTGTTCTACTGGATCTAAAGTGGTATTTCATTATTTTTTTTTTTAATTATGATTTAGGTGAAAGTTTACAGAGCAAATTAATTTCTCATTAAACAGTTAATATACAAATTGTTTTGTGACATTGGTTGCCAACCCCACAATGTGTCAACACTCTCTCCTTCTCCACCGCAAGTTCCCTGCTTCCATTCGTCCAGTTTTCTTTTCCCTTCCTGCCTCCTTATCTTTGCTTTTGGGCTGGTGTGCCCATTAGTCTCCTATACATGATTGAATGCTGAAGCACGTCCCTCACGTGTATTATTGTTGGCCCTATAGACCTGTCTAACCTTTGGCTGAAGGGTGAACCTCAGGGGTGACTTCAGTATTGAGTTAAAAGGGTGTCTGGGGGCCATACTCTTGGGGTTTCTGCAGTCTTAGTCAGACCAGTAAGCCTGGTCTTTTGTGTGTCTGTGTTTGTGTGTGTGTGTGTGAGTGAGTGAGTTTGAATTTTGTTCTACATTTTTCTCTCGCTCTGTCCAGGACACACTATTGTGATCCCTGCCAGAGCAGTTGGTGGTGATAACCGGTCACCATCTAGGTGTTCTGGGCTCAGTCTGGTGGAGGTTGTAGTAGTTGTAGCCCATTAGTCCTTTGGACTAATCTTTCCCTTGTGTCTTTGGTCTTCTTCATTCTCCTTTGCTCCGTCCAAGATGGGACCAGTAGATGTATCTTAGATGGCCACTCACAGGCTTTTCAGACGCCAGTTGCTATTCACCACACTTGGGTGTAGAACGTTTTCTTTATAGACTATGTTATGCCAGTTGAGCTGTATGTCCCCGGAGACCTTGGTCCCCAAACCTCAGCCCAGTAGCTCAGTCTCTTAGGGCATTTGGGTGTGCCTGTGAAGTTTCTATGACTTCGCCCTGGTCAGGTTGTACTGACCGGCCCAGTGCTGTGTACTGTCTTACCGTTCACCAAAGTTACCACTTATCTACTATCTAGTTAGTGTTTTTCCCTCCCCACCCTCCTCTCCCTCTTAACCATCAAAGACTCATTTAATTTTTATTTCCTTGATGACTAACATGGACTTCTTGGCCATCTGTATATCTTCTTTTGTAAAATGTCTGTTTAAGTCTTTGGCCCATTTTTAATTGGATTATTTGTCTTCTTCTTATTGTTAATATTTATTGGTAGGAGATATATATTCTGGATAAAATTCTTATGTCAGAAATATGTAATGCAAATATATTCTCCCAGTCTGTGGCTTACCTTTATTTTTCTTAAAATTGTCTTTTGATGAGAAGGTTTTAATTGTGAAGTAATTTATTAATTATTCAGTTTTTTCTATATTACTGGTAGTTTTTGTTTCCTGCGTAACCTTTGCCTCCTCTAAGACTGTGAATATATTCTGTTTTCTTTTGGAAGATTTATAGTTATAGCTTTTATGTTTTGTTTATCTCAAATTAATTTTGGTGTATGAGATGAAGTCAAGGTTCTTTTTTTTTTTTTTTTTTGCATACCTTTTCCCAGTCATTCCATCATGATTTGTTGAAAACCCTTTTCTATCCTCATTGAATTGCTTTGGCGCCTTTGTTGAAAATCAGTTGTCCATGTATGTGTGAATTTACTCCTGGACTCTATTCTTTTCCATTGATCTGTTTGTCTATCCTTATGCTAGCACCCACTGCCTTAACTACTGTACCTTATAATAAGTCTTAAAATCAGAGGCCCTAAGTTCTCTGATTTTTTCTTATTCAAGATTGTTTTGACCATTTTAGGTTGTTTGTATTTCCATATAAACTTGAGAATCATGTTCTCAATTTGCATAAAAAAAACCTTCTGGGAGTTTGACTGAGATTGTATTGATCACACTGAGGGAGAATTGACATCTTAATATTGAGCCTTCCAAATCATGGGCATGGCATATTTCTCCATTTATTTAAGTGCACTTTAATTACTCTCAACATTGTTTTATAATTTTCAGTGTAAAGGTCTTACACATCTTTTGTTAAATTTATTCCTAAGGATTTTATGTTTTTTGATGCCATTGTTAAATTTTTTTTAATTTATTTTTTAATTGTTTGCTGTTTGTAAGTAGAAATAAAACTGATTTTTGCATTCTATGACCTTATTAAATGCACTTATTAGTTCTAATAGTTTTTTAGGAGATTCCATAGGATTTTGTGTGTAAACATGTGAGTCCGAAAGTACAGTTTTATTTTGTTCTTTCCAATCTTTATGCCTATTTCTTTTTTTTGCCTTATTGCAAGTGTTAGGAGCTACATTGTAATATTGAATAGAAGTAGTGAATGGACATCCTTACCTTGTTCCTGATCTTAGGGTAAAATATTCAGTTATATTTAAATACTGAAAGCGATTTTAGGTATAGGCTTTTCATAGGTGCCCGTGTCAAATTGAAAAAATTCCATTTTATTCTGGTATACTGAGAGTTCTTATCAAGGTTAGGTGTAGAATTTTGTCTCACCAGACCTGTTTAACTGAGTTCTCCTCATTTTGTCCTCAACCCTGTCAAAGCTTAAAGCATTTATTTATATTGTGTCTCTATTAAAGAGCCCTGGTGGCACAACTGTTAAGTGCTCAGCTGCTAGCCAAAAGGTTCGCGGTTTGAACCCACCTGGTGGCTCTGTGGGAGAAAGATCTGGCGATCTGCTCCTATAAAGATTACAGCCTATCAACAAAATTCTAGCCAATAGAATTCAGCAAAATATCAAAAAATAATTCACCATGATCAAACTGGGATTTATACCAGGTATGCTGGGATAGTTCAACATTAGAAAAACAATCAATGTAATCCATCACATAAATAAAACAGACGACAAGAACCACATGATCTTATCAATCGATGCACAAAAGGCATTTAACAAAGTCCAACACCTATTCATGATAAAAACTCTCAACAAAATAGGAATACAAGGGAAATTCCTCAATATAATTAAGGGCATTTATACAAAGCCAACAGCCAACATCATCCAAATGGAGAGACTTTGAAAGCATTCCCATTGAGAACAGAAACCAGAAAAGGATGCTTTTTATCACTATTCTTATTCAACATTATGCTGGTGGTCCTAGCCAGAGCAGTTAGGCTAGAAAAAGAAATAAAGGGCATCCAAACTGGTAGGGAAGAAGTCAGAGTATCTTTATATGCAGATGATATGATCTTATACACAGAAAACCCCAAAGAATCCACAAGAAAACTACGGGAACTAATAGAAGATTTCAACAAAGTACCAGGATACAAGGTAAACATACAAATATCAGTTGGATTCCTCTACACCAACAAAGAGAACTTCAAGGAGGAAATCACCCAATCAATACCATTTACAGTAGCCCCCAAGAAAATAAAATACTTAGGAATAAGTCTAACCAGAGACATAAAAGACCTGTACAGTGAAAACTGCAAGACACTACTGCAAGAAACCAAAAGAGACCTGTGTTTCAGTGGAAAAACATACCTTGCTCATGGATAGGAAGACTCAACATTGTGAAAATGTTGATTCTACCCAAAGCGATCTACAGATACAATGCAATCCCAATCCAAATTCCAATGACATTTTTTAATGAGATGGAGAAAAAAATCACCAACTTCATATGGAAATGGAAGAGGCCCTGGATAAGGAAAGCATTACTCAAGAAGAACAACAAAGTGGGAGGTCTCACACTACCTGATTTTACAACCTATTATACCGCACAGTAGTGAAAACAGCCTGGTACTGGTACAAGAACAGATCCATAGACCAATGGAACAGAATTGAGAATCCAGACAGAAATTCCTCCACCTATGAGCAGGTGATATTTGACAAAGACCCAAAGTCCGTTAAATGGGGAAAAGACAGTCTCTTTAACAAATGGTGCTGGCGTAACTGGATATCCATCTGCAAAAAACTGAAACAAGACCCATACCTCACACCATGCACAAAAACTAACTCAGTATAGACAAAAGACTTAAAATCAAAAACGATAAAGATCATGGAAGAAAAACTAGGGACAACGCTAGGAGCCCTCATACATGGCATAAATAGAATACAAACCATAAGTAACAATGCACAAGCACCAGAAGAGAGACTAGATAACTGGGAGCTCATAAAAATCAAACACTTATGCTCATCAAAAGACTTCATCAAAAGAGTAAAAAGACAACCTACAGACTGGGAAAAATTGTTGGCTACGACAAATATGAGCAGCGTCTAATCTCTAAAATCTACAAGATAACTGCAAAACCTCAACAAAAAGACAAATAACCCAATTAAGAAATAGGCAAAGGATATGAACAGGCACTTCGCCAAAGAAGATATTCAGGTGGCAAACAGACACATGAAGAAATGTTCACGATCTTTAGCCATTAGAGAAATGCAGATCAAAACTATAATGAGATACCATCTCACCCCAACAAG
>NW_004444033.1:5430190-5474050 GCF_000243295.1 Trichechus manatus latirostris | reverse complement strand
TCAGCCTGAGACCAGAAGAACTAGATGGTGCCCAGCTACCACCAATGACCACCCTGACAGGGAACATAACAGAGAGTCTCTGATAGAGCAGGAGAAAGGTGGGATGCAGAGCTCAAATTCTAGTAAGAACACTAGACTTAATGGTCTAACTGATACTGGAGGAACCCCAGAAAGCATGGCCCCTGGATTCTCTATCAGCCCGGAACTAAAACAGTTTCTGAGGCCAGCTCTTCAGACAGGGATTGGACTGGAGTGTGGGACATAAAGTGATAATAGTGAGGAGTGTGCCTCTTAGCTCAAGTAGGTACAAGAGCCTAAATGGGCACCTTCTGTCTGGAGGTGAGATATGGGAAGGCAGAGAGGGTTAGGAACTGGTTGAATGGAAATAGGGAATCGGGTGGAAAGGAGGAGTGTGCTGTCGCAGTGTGGGGAGGGCGATTGGGGTTGCATACCAATAAGTATGTAAATTTTTGTATGAGAGACTAACTTGAAATGTAAACTTCATTTAAACTACACCAATATAAATAAATAAATAAAGATTACAGCCTAAAAACCCTATGGGGCAGTTCTACTCTGTCACATGGGATCACTGTGAGTCGAAAATCTACTTGACAGTACCTGACAATAACAACAATGTGTCTCTGTCAGCCTGGCAAGATTTGGTTATGTTGGTTATGTTTCTGAATAGACTAGGTCATTATATGGCATTGATTCTCTAGCAGTCCCATGATGCAAAGTTTTCTATAAAAAATCAGCTTCCTCCTCAGGAGTGAACATCCTTATTCTGTCCGTATAGAATCTGAGAACATTTCTGCGTATGTGGTAGAGACTCAGATAATAAGAAAGGGAAACACCCAAACTGCGGCTGGCAGTGGGATGGGGGTCTGAGGGTGCTTGGAGAGGTTCACCCTCAGCTGCCACCCTCAGCACTCTTCCCACTGGGGAGGGCGGCGGGAGTCAGGTAGGTGGCACTGTTATGTGCTTTGTCTGGGATTACATGGGGATTGGGTGACTTGTAACTTGGATGGTCTGCTTGTTGAGCTAAAGATGGTAGTGTTGGTCCAACTTCCCTGCCACTCCTCACAGGACTCTGCTTTCCTTTTTGTCTGAATTGGCAGTGCAGGGCATGACGAGGGTGCTACTCATTCCATTTGTGCATCATGAAGAGCTGAGTCCAGCAATTTAGGCTTCCTTCACGAAGCGTTCTGAATATAGTGCCCGTGTGCACTTGAGAAAAGCGAAATTTCCCCTCGGTGTGTCTTTGTATCCACTAGACAACAAGACTGATTGTGGCCTCTACACTGAATATGCTTCCTAAGGTTTTTTGCCTCCTAGCATTCTGTATGTTTGATGATAAGTTTTCTCCGTAGCAATACTTAGAATGGTCACTTCTGACTCACCAGCATGTTGCCCTTTAAGTTATTACACCACCCTGATTTATTCCCTAATGTTCATTTTTTTATTGTTGTTGTTCTGTGTAACTACCACTCTTCAAAAAGTGGACAGAAAGGACAAGAAGCTGCTTACTCAGTGTTGGTATTGGGATGGATATTAGAAGAATGGCCCCTCTTCAGCTCCGCTTGCCTCCTGACTTCCACCCTTATGACTAGTGCATGACCCTGTTTGCTGCCTGGAATTGTTTCAGTTTCCCCTTTGTTTTTTTCTCTTACGTTTCTGGTTCTGGTAGAAGCAGAGCAGCCCTGTGGTCAAGCCTGAGAGCCTCAGACCATCATGAGCAGAGGAGTCTGGCATCACTTGCCAAGTGCCATGGTGACTTGGATGAACAGTGACCCTTCTAAACCACCCTTAGTCTCAGACACAGGAAACGAGGGCCTGAAATCCAAGAAGGTTGAATAGAGGTGCCAGGGAGAAAGGTCGAAGATATGAAAAGAGTATCACATTAGGAGTAAGGTGCCGAATGACTAGGAGGATTACTTCCAAAAGACAGACCAATAATACTTATCATTTAAAGGAGAGAAGAAGACATAAGGTGTGTCCTAGCTCCCCGAGATTTATTTCTACTGGTGCTGGTATCCCATGTGCTGCGACATGGATACCAGAGTAGAAAAATAAGTGGTGTAATGTATGACATTGTTGTTGCTGTTAGGTGCCATTGAGTCGGTTCCGACTCATAGCGACCCTTTGTACAACGGAATGAAACTCTGCCTGGTCCTGTGCTGGTCACTGGTGGGTGACAGCTTGGCAGCAGGGAAAAATCTGGCATTATGGGTACTCAAGGACTTGTTTACTCTATTTACTCTGATACACTTGTTAGTGTATTACGTTTATCAGTAAAGATTCTATAAGTGAAATAAGTATAACAATAGGAGAGGATGAACATAGAGGAATTCACCTACACATAATGCATAAATATAACCAAATCCAGGAGGGAAAAAATAGTCCCTTAGATTTGCATTTAAATGAATATTGTTCCAAAAGTTTCCATGTGGGATTTAGAAATTTTCATTCACCAAGTAAGTTCCAGTGTTTACTGTGCCCTTTTGATTTTATAGTACCAGATTTTTATTGTTGTTAGAAAATTTATTTTCATAGGTTGTGATCTGTACATATGTTCCTTTTGCAGACACAGTGCTTGGGTGTCTGTTTCATACTGGTGCCACATTTCATATAACTACTTTCTGTCTCCCATCTTTTACCCCCAGCAAGGTTTCTTTTTTTTCCCCCTATTGAGGGTATGTTGGGACCACTAGGGCCTTGAAGTCCTTGAGTACCCATAATGCCAGATTTTTCCCTGCTGCCAACCTGTTACCCACCAGTGACCGAGAACAGCCCGTGATGGTGGGATTCCCCAGTAGTGGGAATCTGTGAGGGGCACACACGAATACCCAAGTAGGTTCTGTGAGGGTTTGCATGCGTTGCAGATGGGCCTCAGAAGCACTTAAACAGTGGCTCGCTTCAGCAAACACTTTGAGTCTGAAAGTACTTTGAAACCCTGTTCTGTTCTCTGACCTGCAAATTCCGGGGAAGGTGATGTAGCAGCCTCATGAGAATGAGATACTTGTGGAGAAAGCAAGAAGGAAATATCCCAGCTTCAGAGACACAAGGAAGCAAAAAGAGGAACTAGCAGAAGGTAGAGAGGCACCTGGGAATGTTTTGAATCTTCCAAAAGAGGCCAAAGCAAGAATGTGCTTGTCTGTTCTGGCCTCAGGGTGGGTAAGCCCCAGGCCTTGCCTTCTCCAAGGAGCGTCCACGCTGTTCTGAGATGCACCTATGGTTGGTTAATCAGACTGGCCCCTTCTTTATATATATACATATATATATATTTACTTTTTGTTATTGTTGAGACTATATACAGCAGAACGTAACACTAGTTCAACAATTTGTACAATTCAGTGACATTAATTACATTCTTCAAGTTGTGCAGCCATTTTCACCCTCCTTTTCTGAGTTGTTCTCCCCTGATAATGTAAGCTTATACTGCCCCCTAATTTTCCTATCTATCTTTTGAGTTGCTGTTGTCAGTTTGATCCGGTATAGATAGTTCTTAAAAGAGCACAGTGCTCAAGGCAGACATTGTTTATTATTTAAGTAAACTGCTGTTTGGTTTTAAGAAAACTTTAAAGGATATTTTTGGTTTAAGGTTTCAAGATTATCTCAGGGCAGTAGTTTTGGGAGTTCATCCAGCCTCAGTGGCTGAGACCAGCACCTTCTTGATGCTATATGAACATCCACCTCGCTCTGCCATACCCAAATCTTAGGACAGAAAATAGGGAGTGCAGATTTTCTTCCTGAATCAGCATTGGCTCCTCTGCACACCATCTCTTCTGCTCTCCATGCATTGTAAACAGTGGTCTTTTGGGACCAGTGCCATACCTGTTCCATAGGCCTGGGACCCAGAGGACCATGACACTGGATTGAGTTTCAGGGGTTTAGTGGCTGTGTCTGGCCTGTGGTTTTTCAGAAAATTCTGTGAAGGAGCAAAAAGGCCTGATCCGGAAGGGTCCTAGATCGATTGGTCTTTGGTATCTGATAATATCTTCAGTGATTTATGAGGCTTGTGGACTGTCTGCCTATTATGATATTCAAAGCAACCTAAAGAATGTTTATGCTGCGTGCGGCCTGCACCAAAGTCTAGGACATGACCTTTCACCTAGGCCAGCCTTCTGAAGTCTCAGGTGGCTGGCACAGTCTTTCGCTTACATATCCTGAAACATTTGCATGAAAGGTCACTAACAATGAAGAGAACCCTGCTGAGGGTTTTTCTTCTGAACTCCTTGGGAGACGCATGCTCTGAAAATTACAAAGGGGGCTTCATATGAATTACTAGAATTACTTGTCTACAAAAAGACTTTACAAGGAAAGACGTTCTTCAAGCTCTCATCTTCCTCTCCTCCTCCTCTGCTCGGATAGCTCAAGTAAAACGCAACATCCACTCACTTGAAATACCACCTCCTCTAGCCTGTGTTTGGACTTGTATAGTTGTGCCCAGCTTCTGGCCCCATTTTTGCTTTCTCTGGCAATTTCCTGGCAAGAGCGGGAACGAGCAGACGCTAGGAGAAGTGGCCGTGACGGGCCTTTCTGTCCACTCATGCTTCCCCTCACGTCGTGGCAGGTGGGAGGTGCCTGACCCTTGCTGTAATCATGTGTTCACTCTTAGCTGGGCTGACCATACCGGAAGGCAAAATCCACCTCCGACCAAACATGAAGGCTTGTTCATGAACCATTAATGATGTAATTTCACTTGAAATAATGGTGTTTTGTTTACACATACAAACGAAGTGAACCTATAGGAGGACAGGTGATCTTTCTGCACTTACCACAGGGTAGGTATCACGTTCTAGTGACCTCTTTGTCTTTGTTGTACAGATGTGGCTGAGGCCTAGGGAAAATCGATACTGTTTATTTCAACTGCCTTAACGATCATCCTGTATTGAAGATGAGACTTCTCTTGAGTACTGCTGACGGTAGTCAGGTTTTGGTTTATGTGCTCAGTGTTGTTTGGTGAACACTACAGATGCACTGGTACGTGGCTCTCATGATTTGATGTGTAGGAGAATGTCATTCGACAAAGTAACTTTCTCGTGGCTGGTCCATGCCCTGTGGATGCTCTGGGCCCTGGACCCTGCAGACCATCCCATCATTCTCTCTCTCTTCTGCCAGCAACTCTTCATTACCCATCCTCTGACCCTCCACCTCATTCTTTGTGCTCTTATGCCCCAGAGGCTATCCCTCTTATGTCATAGAGGCTGTCCCTTATATGTCACAGTGGAAATAGAAGCTCCTGCTGTAAATCACTGCATTCCACCTGCACCCACCTTTTCTTCCTGGCCTCCTGAGCCAGTGAGGGAGGAGTCCTTCCTTACATCCGAGGCTCTGGACCCCATCCCCACTCCCCTCACCTTCTCAGATACTTTCTCTCTCTGTCCTCACACCTCTCATACTCCATTGACTTATTCCTCTGAGCATTTAAACCCACTCAAGTCTTTCCCATTGGAAAAAAAACACCAGCCTTCAGTATTGTCTTGCCTTTCAGTTGCCTCTCTATTCACTTCTCCTGCCAGGGCCAAACTTCTGGAAAGCATTGTCTGTATTTGCTGCCTCCACGTCCTCAACACACGCCTAGTCCTTGGGCCCCTCCCATCCGGCTTTTGCACCTGTGGCCAGACTGATCTTGCTCTAGCCAAGGCTGGAGTCACCTTCTTATCCTCCCAGTTGCCACATCTGCCAGATACTTGGATTCTTATCTTCCGTGACCTCCCAGCAGTGAACAGTGTTTGTTGTGCCCTCCTCCCTGGCCTTCCAAGACCCTGTCTTGCCCCTCTGGCTTTTTCTCCTCTGTGTCTTTGGCAGGTTCTTACTATTTATCTCTTAGTTCCGTGCCAGTTGGTCATGTCCACTTCAGTGTCTTGCTGACACTTCATATCCAGTAGGTTTCAACTGATCCAAGTTACCCAAGCCTGAAACCCATGAGTTAGTATCAACCTTTCTCCTCGTTTTCCATATCCACTAAGAAACCAAATCTGGTCAAAATTCTGCACTCAGCAGTTACCACATTAATCTACTTTTTCTGTCTGTGGTGTGTCCTTTTTGGTTACCATCACCTTTAACCTGAATTATTGCATTAGCAACTGTCTCCCCAGTGTTGGTGTTCTTCACCAGTCTTTTCTCCTGACTGCATCAAAGGGATGCTTCTAAAAAGTATCCTTATCTTGTCATTTTTTCTGCTTAAACTCTAACCCACTTCTACAGTGTCCTGCACCCAAGTTGATGGGGGCCTCTAAAGAGTATCTGTTCTCACCCTGTGCCTAAGTAGGTCATCAGAGCACTAAAAGGTTCATGGGGAGATGGAGAGGAGAGAGGTATTTCCCCGCCCACACAGCAGAACTCAATGAAATCCCAAGTAGGCATTAACCACTCCGCCTTCCCAAGTTCCCAGTCGGGGGCTTCACATCCCCTCCATCCCTTCCGCAACTCTCCCTTCCATGCTTCCCAGCCTCAGCCTGTCCCACCTATAGTACCCCTCCCCTCTCTCTCCCCCTTTTCTTATTTAGAGCAGCTCAGCTCTTCCCTGAATGTTCTGAATCTTAAGTTCCATCACCATCGTGTCTTAGTGTGGGTTCCCCTAGAAGTGGATTCTGAACAAGGATTCAGTCCAGTCTGACTCCACTACTTAAGAGCTGTGTGACCTCACTGTCCCTGATTTTTCTCATCTTCAACATAGGGTGATGATAATCCTCATACTTTATAGGACTATAATGAAGATTAAATTAATTCATGCATAGAAAGAGCTTAACGCTGTTTGGCCCAGAGTGGTGATCATAAAGCTTGCTGCTATAATAATAATAATTACTATTATTATTAAAATGTCGCTTCTTGCAGGTTTCCACCCCCGACCTACCTAGACCAGATCAGAGCCCCTTCTTAAGTGTACTGGTAGCACCCTTTGTTTCCTTTTCATTGTAATTGGTTGTTTGAAGAGGAAAGGAGAGTGACGTCTTGTCTACCGCACAGCACCTAACCCAGTGCCTGGCACAGTTATGCACTCAAATGTTTGCTGAATGAAACAAATGAATCGAATGACTTGTAGAAAGAACATTCTAATTATGCTATGCTTCTTACCTTTAAAAACGCTGCCTCTTTAAACATTAAAACATAATTATTCTCTAGGGATTTGTCTTAAATCCAGCATTAGCAGAGTGACGTTGAACAGTCTTCTCTGGACCTCTGTGTCCCTATACAGCTCTAAGGGCATGGTCCAGCACCACAGCTGTTTGATTCTATGATGATAATACAAATAGGTGCGGGGTACAGTTTTAGGACACACAGGGTTTCCCTTATAGTTACGTTCTTTTCTGTTAGGTGATGAGAAAATGCCATCATTTGCTTGGACTTGTAGGTTCTTCCCTAGTTGTGGGGAATTTTCAAGCTAGCTATAATGAGAGGGTCTCAAAAAACCACAAAGAGATCTGGTATGTTCTCTTCGAGTTAAACACAACGTCCCTTCTTATTTTCACTTTTGATCTTCTATGTTTCTGAGCTGACGTCTATAATTATATTTAAAGAATTTAGTATCAGAAGTAAGGTCTGTTTTGATGCCGGCACCCTTAGCATCCTTTAAACGTTCTTTCATGCTAAATCAGAAGGCCTTCTTCAGGATTTCCGATTAATGTTTGCTTGATCCTCCTCTCTTGATACTTGTTTTTATGGACTCTGCCTCTCTTTTTTAGCCACTTACCACCCCTCCTCCATCGACCTTTTTGGTCATTTTCCTAATCGTATCCCCACTGTTGAGATCCTTATACCTAGTGGGACCCTCACAGAACTGCTGTGTGCAAAAAACAGCATGACAACGGAGACGTACTATCTCCTCCCACCTCCAACACCCACCAGTTCCTGTTCCCTGAAAGCATACCAGTGATTCCTAAACTTAAAATTTGAAATCCCTTATTAATAGGGCAGATATTTGTGACTGTTGACACTCTTTATTTTGAAATTAACTGTTAATAGTAGCTGTTTCTGGATTTATCAGTCCTGTAATTGTAATATTGTTAGCTATTTTTGTCTCACTATGAAAACAGTATGTAACAGTTCTAGAAAACTTGTGAGCTATAGAAAATTATTACACACAATAGCACTACCTAGAGGCAGCTGTTAACGTTTTAGGGCATCGTCTTCTGATCTTTTTCATTAAATTTTTATGTATTAAACATCATATTGTTTTGTGCCCTCTTTTTGCACTTAATAATAAAATATAAGTATTCCCTTGTTAAAAAATCTTTGTAAATATTGTAATGATTTTATGTGACTAAGAAATACATATGATGGAGTTCATTAGCTTAAATCATATTTTTCCAGTTATAAAAATAATATGTATAACATGTTTCTTATAATCTTGAAATGGTGAACTTCTCAAGATTCTAAAGAAACAACAAAATCTGACTTCTCTACCTCCCCCTCCATAAGCTTTTTAAATGTATTCTCCTCCAATCTGTTTCCTAATAATCTCCTTTCCCCAGCTACCTCTTGGGTTTAAGAATTGAAGAAAGACAAGCTAGTAATCAAGAAATAACCCAGAACCCATTCTTGTCACTGACCTTGCTCTGCCACTTGCCCAGGGTTATACTTAAAAAAAAAAAAAAAAAAAAAAAAAGCTCGTTGACATTGAGTCGATTCCAACTTTCAGCACTCCTGTAAGCCAGAGTAGAACTGCCCCCATAGGGTTTCCAAGGAGCGGCTGGTGGATTTGAACTGCCGACCTTTTGATTAGCAGCCAAGCTCTTAACTACTGCCCCAACAGGGCTGCCCAGAGTATGGTAAATAAATAAATAAATAAATTTAAAGACTGAAATAGAAATAATAAACACACTTCGAAAAGTGTCATGAAAATCATGGCTATGAGTTACAGTTACCTATCCTCAAACATGTTAATTTCTTATTATTAGTATTATTACTTAACATATTAATAACAAATTGTATTGGGAAAAAAAACAGCCACAAGCCAAACCTTTGAATTTCAAAGATGTTTATATGAGTATAAATTGTTTTCGGAAAGTAGCACAAAGGTTGTCTTAATTATAAGTCATCTATTTGTCAATCCAATGTACTTTATTAAAGTGTTTTAATATTCATCTCTCACTTTTTGATTTCTAGAGGAGAGCAAGCATAGTCTGATATCTGTGTCATAACTTATATAACCTACGAGGAGAATTCAGATATTACTCAATGATGACCTAGGACAGGCTGAGATAACCCAGATGAATATTTCTATTTCATTTCCGTTTTTCATCTGAGGATACAGTTGCTGTAATAAAATACAGTGACCACTTGACATCTCTAGAACTTGTGTGGAGTCTTGATGAATTTGAGCAATTTTCCTCTTTGTGCTCCAGGAATACCCAGCACTACCTGTTAATTTATTCATAGCCAGAGCTGGTGTTTCGTTTGCTTATGTTATGTATTGCCTGGTCTTCGAATAATATTGAAAAATAGTCTCTAAAATAAACCTTGAATGGATGTGATGGTCAGAGAAACTGTTCCTTTGGTGAACTTTAGTTTCTTACTGTGCATTGATTTGCTCTCTTAATATTTTACAAAACGGCCCTCGGGGCTTTTTTCCAAGGCTTATATCCCAGAGACGGTGTGTTAACTTCTGTGAAGTTCCTTGACTTAGTGTGCTGGCCCGCTGCATCATTTTCTCAGCTCTGGGTCACATGATTCCTCCGTCCAGAACACACGCACTTTAAATTCTCACTTCCTGATTGAGCCATCAAGATTACGTAAGATGTAAATCAGTCTTGATACCTCCGAGCCGGAATTTTAAGGGGAAAATGCTGTTTTCCTTTTCTGTTTCATTATTGACCCCTAAAAACCGGAGTGAGTGTTTGCTGACCTATTTGTGTTTGGAAATGAAAGTCTGTTCGGGGTGTTTTGTTTTGTTTTTTGTCCCTTCCCTTTCAGAGTGAATCAGACTTTGCTTTCATTATAAAAAATAAGGCACCGAGTAGCTAGACCCGTGGGAGTGGTAGAGACGCAGGACTGAAATCAAAATGGTTCCAGTGATGGAGAGAGCGATTTATGCGCTTATGGCTTTTCATGATCTGAACCAAGAGTGCAGCGTCTCTCACAAGGTAACGATTTCATGGTTCAGGATTGCCAATGGCCGGCCACGTAGCCTTTCCGCTGCCTGATATGAGAGTAATTTCTAGCAGGCAAGATGACACTTGTTTTGCCACAGATCCTAAAATCACCCCACACATTTTCTCAAAGCTATTTTGTAGTTGTCATAGTAACTGATGTTTGGAGGGTCTTTTTAGTAACTTTAGCTGGAGTTGATTAATTTTATTAACTCTGGGTGTTTTTCTCTTCACTGGTCTCTGGCAAACAAGGGGTGGAGTTGCTCAGATATGTATTTGGTGTTTTTTAGTTCTTGGTTTTCATAAGTGGTTTTAGTAAAGGAGCAAGATTGTTACTAACTGATTTCAGAGAGGTGAAACGTGGGATTTCATTACTGCTCTGTAAAATGGCACTGTCATTGTAGGAACAGGAGAATTTAGTTTCACTTTAAAAGATGGGTTATGGAAGACTTTCCCCAAAATTTCACTGTGACTCACTTCCAGTGGTGACAACTGCCCTTTGCTTTGATTCTCCTATATTTAGAACAAGAATCAGGGCACACAGGTGGGAACATGTCAGACTTAAACGGGAACATGATTTCTTTCAAAATGCAACACTCAGGACACCAAAATATGCTCCACTGAGTAAATTTTAAAAAATTGATGAATATGACGTTATCAAGATAAAAAATGCAGTACTTTTTGAAACTCTCAAGTATGCTAAAATAAATGATCCTCTAGGAAAGTTTATGAGAATTTTTTACTGGGGGAAGGTGGCTCAGGATCATCTACTGGTAAGGCTCTGTGGCAGAAATTCTTGCTAATGTGGCCGTTGGTGAGAAAGGAAGCCCCTCTTGAGCTAGAAGAAAGAATGGCCCGCTCTAGGTCTGGGGGCTGGGGCTTGAGAAGATCAGATGCATGATGCTTATGTTTTCTTGTAAAAGTGATCAGAGAGATGTGACACTTACAAAAGGTGTCATGTGAGTTTTGTGGGTTTAGGACTCTTGTGAGTCCCCTTGCTGCTCTGGGGACTATTTGTTCAGCGATGGGCCTTCGAGACGGTCAGGGCTGCAGCGTGTGCAAGCCAGCGGCCGAGAGGTGCGAACGCCAGGCCAGTGATGTCAGGAGTTAAGAGACCGCGATTTCAAAACCCTGCGGTAAACAAGGTCAAAGTGTCCTGTTTTGCTGGAGGAAGGCTTGTTTTTATGAGCGCCACAGTACATGGATGAAGTAATCTTTCAAAATAAACTTCCAATTTATTTATTTTTAATTAAAAAAAATATTAGCCAGATGAAATTTAGTATGGATTATAGCTTTAAGCAGAATTATTTTCGTCCCCTGTCTCATTGGTTTTCTATAATTTTCACAGAGGAAATGAAAATATTTCATTTCCTCTGTGAAAATTACAACCTGATCTAGGATTCTTAATGCAGTTGTCGAGACCAAGGTAGGGGCAGCCCTTTAAAAACACGGCAAATGCCAGTCGCAGTCACTGGTAAAATATTCCTTCTAATTTTAGTACCTTGGACTCGTATTTAGGCAAGCATTTAATTAAGTATGGTAATGGTTCAGGATACTGCTGAATGCGTGGCTCTTGTCTTCATGAGTTTTCCAACCTTGAGCATGAGGGTGCCAGAGGCTCAAGTCTGGATGTTAATCGGAGCAGTTGTCTGCTGGTCGCCTGGTTCCGGAGCCAACAAGTGGGTGTCCTGGCTGTGTGTTTCGTCACAACAGTAGTGGTGCCACATAGTGCCTGGAGGTCAAGTCTGCCTGTCCTGGTCGGGTTTCTGAAATGGCCTGTGAATTTGGGCATCTTTAGACGTGCAGGCATTTTGGAGTCCTCAGCAAACGTGGATGGAAGCGTAAACACAGCTTGTAAAGTGAAAGCAAGGGCCTGCAAGAGGGAATCACCATCATCTCCTTCCCGACCTGCTTACTGGACTAGAAGACAAAGTAAGTTTTGTTTTTGCCTTTGTTAATCAGTCTCTCCTACATGTTTTTTCATGCTAACATTATCTGACGCTCCCTATGTGGCAGATGAGGATGGCGCAGGACTGGGCAGTGTTTCGTTCTGTTGTTCATGGGGTCGCTGTGAGTCGGAACCGACTCGACAGCACCTAACAACAACAACATCTGGCAGATGCCAAGCTTTTTCCCCTTAGTTGGGAAGTAGGATATGGAGTTTGTTAAATGGCTAATTGCTTCTTTTATCTTTCCTATCTCCCTCCCTAAACCTAGCCTGCTGGCTTGCTTGTTAGAGATAGTTTAAGAGATTGAAATTTATTATCAGTGGAAAAAAAAGTTCTTTTTAAAAAAATGTCCAAGGACTTTGCCATTGGGTAATGACAGAGACAAGGCTTTTTAGATTGTGTAGCGAGGAGTACATCTAGCTAAGCAGTCCAAGTTCACGTCCCTTGGTTCTATTTGGCAGCAGGAAGGGTGTGCCTACAGAAGGCAGGTATGAAGTCAGAGTGTCCTATGTGGGAATTGTCCAGAAACAAGCCAGGAATGGGTCATCGACAAGAAGCCGCAATATAAAAACCTGTCAGGAAATGAGAAGGAGCCGAGGGAATACAAATTACAAATAAAAATGAGATAAAATGTATAAAGACCTTGTCAGCAGAAACTGAACTTTTCCTTGGTAATGGGAATTTTTGTGCCTTGTACATTTATAGAAATCGTGTTCATTAGCCTTTAGAAAACAATTAAGAGGCTTTGTCACCTGCACAGAACCAGCTAGTTCTGACACTTGGACCCTGTCTTCTTATGTATTTGAAATGCCGTTTTCTGTTTGTTAATTTTTTATGTTGGTCTTGTCTCCGGAGATGTTGTTGTGACTTGATTAATTTTTAATACAAAGTTGTATGGTTTTGGAAATGTAAAACAAATAGAAATGCACAGTGGTTTGTGATTTGTCATTAAATTATTCTTGCTTATAAAATAAGCTGGACTTACCACAGAATTTTCTTGACTTTTTTTCAACTTGAACAATAACACTTGGAAGGTAGAAGGAGGCCGCGTGACTGGTGGAAAGCAGAACTCTGGGGTCTTACTTCTAAGTCTAATATGGAGTGCTGTGTGAATTTACGTTAGAGCTCTGTGCTGTGGGAATTCACATCTTATCTCAAAGTGGTGCTGATAGAATTTGGGGTGGCCGTATCATATTTGGAACACGCCGGTCTCCTCACATGAGTGGTCTGTGAATTATTAATTCTGCGAACACATTTGAGAACCTACGTTATGTATAGCATTGTGCGTGGAGCTGTAACTTGTCAATTAACTTTATAGAGATTCGTTTGTAAATGAAAGATGAAGCAAGGGTAAATGAGCAGAGCATTATTGCAGAAACAATCTTGATAAAGATGGCGCCAAGAGAGCAGGGCTGTTCCCTTCTGAGTTGCCCCTCCTAATTAAAGGGGAAGGTGGCGGACGTCTGTCTTCTTTCATTCAAGGCAGTGGGGGGTCTGGGGTGGAAGGAAGCAGACCCCCCCCTTATTTTTCTCCTACTCTTTTTTATAGTCAGCTTTCTCTCTAGTCAGTGACCCAGAAAGTCATTGATGATCTGTCTATCTCAGAATGAATAGTAACGTAAGCATGCATGGCACTTGCAAAAAAGTTAATAATACACATTGACCCATTTGGTATTCTGCTTGAATTATGTCTGAGGGTATTGTGATCTTGTGTTGGCGTTTCTGCTCCTTTGTCACCGAGGGCACCATTGGCAGGGAAGATGGGGAGGGGCGTTACTTTTATTGGTTTTGCTTTTTCATGAACAAAATTGCACACCCCACTGGGGCATAATCAGAAGATAATGGTTATGTGGCCACCCAGGGGGATGTTCAGGAATATTATGCTTCTCAAAATCAGGGGCACCTGTTCATTATGGTACCGAAGTGATCTCAAGGGAAACGTAAACAGGATGTCAGCAGGTACCTGAGTTACCCAGCGGTCTGCTGCAGCTTCTTGAATCAATCGTTGGAGTCGCTCACGTTGTTTATCCTTCGGTTAAGCAGTAGCCCCTTGGCCCCTTCCTCACAAGAACAGGTTATAGGGGAAATCAGTTAGTTTGGAGTTATGGCTTAATTGCTTTTGAAATACAGAGTATTCTAGCAAACTAACTGAGCTCTCTTGACTCAGTTTCCACCTCTTTAAGTGCAAGTAATATGTGCTGCTTTTTAGAAGTATTTAAGAGAATACGAAATAATTGACATTTTCAGTCTTAGGTAAAAAACTATTATAACTGATAAGTTCTAAAATCTTTTTTTTTTTATTTTCATTCTTGCATACTTAAGCAAAGTCTTAACAGTCAACTAAAAAGTAAAAAGGCTTGGTCCTTACACATTGCATTTAGCCCCCAGACAGTAAACATGGACTTCCTGGAACATGCTGGTTTTCAGAACTCTCTTTGTGACTTGGAATTGTGACGTTTCCATAACAAATATATATCTAGAAAGCCCAAATGTGAGAGTCATGTATGTAATTTTGTTTGGAGCTTTGTTTCAAATGTGTCATCCATTGTAAAGCACTTTCTTAGAAACATAGGTGTGCTTGTGTTGTGACCCTGGGATACGAGGTGTGTAGTTTCTGAAGAGACTGGTGTCTGGTTTGCATGATTGGATGGTACCTGAAAGGTGGGTCACTTTATGGCCACTGCAGGCCACACTGTGCTGGCCAGGTGGCTCTTCAAGGCTTTTCTACTTTTCTGCACGTAATAACTTCAGATACTCAACTAGCTGTTTGGCTGACTATCCTTTCTAAAGTATGACTTAAATTAATTCAGTCTTCTCTACTCATGTATCTCATGGGGACTAAAAAAATTAATTAAATGGAGCATACCTATGAAGCATGACTGGAAGAAGTGTGGTCAGTGTTTTAACTCACATAGCATAAGACATAGGCACAGATGCGGATTGTCTCGTGAAAGTACTCTGTTTTCTGGGAAGAATTTGAGCTTTTACTTTTACATCTTTTACAAAGATGATGCCACCTTTGACGAGGACACGTGTAGAACTTTTTAAAATTTTATATTTTATTTTTTTATTGTTGTTGAGAATAGAGACAGCAGAACATACACCACTTCAACAGTTTTTGCATGTACAGTTCACGACATTAATTACATTCAAGTGGTGCAACCATACATTTAGAACATTTTGTTTACCATTGTTTCAAGAGCCTCCTGTCTTCCTTTCACAAAATATCCACAATGGTGGGAAATCTCTGTCCTTTGAGGGTAGGAGGGAGCCAGCAGTCAGGTCTGATGAATAAAGTGGATGATCAGACCACTGATCTGTCATTGATTCATGTCATGAACACTTACCAAGCCCCGTCTACATTCCAGTAGCAAGTACTGCAGGTTCAGAAGCCAGTGAGTCAGGGCCCTGGCCCTCCAGGAAGACACACGTTAGTGGGATCAGTGATGTGCAAAGAAGTAACTACAGACTGACAAGCAGTGTGACAGAGGCGCATGTGGTGTTGCTAGAGCCCAAGCAAACCAAAACAAAAAAAAGACGAAACAAACCCATTGCCCTCAAGTCGATTCCGACTCATAGCAACCCTATAGAACAGAGTAGAAGTGCTCCATAGGCTGTAATCTCTACAGGAGCAGATCTCCAGGTCTTTCTCCCATAGAGTCGCTGGTGGCTTCAACGTGCCGACCTTTCGGTTAGCAGCCGAGCATTTAACCACTGTTCCATCAGGCTTCCTTTGCTAGAGCCCACGGGGGCTAAAGTAAATTTTTAAAATAGAAATTTGATAGAAAAATGAGAATTTTTGTGTATGTGATTTACAAGTGGCTGACACGATAGGATTTTGGAAATGAAAGCCCTGAAAAAATCTCTTCTCATTTTAAGGATGAGGAGACTAGACTGGGTTATATTGCTGAAATTCTTTAATTCTCAGCCACTTTGAAAGGCTTAGGAGAAAAATAGTCTGATTCTGTCATAGACTTTCTTTTTTTGGTTGCTAACCAAAAGAAGTTGTAACTATACAAAAAGATGAAGTCCAAAAAAGGTTTTGGGCGTTGTTAGAATAATTCTGTATCCTCCAAAGGAGACTGTTTTGAAGCTGTTATTTACATGTTAAAATGCAGTAATTTTGACATAGGAAATACACCAAAGTATTCCATTTTGTATTTATTGCTAAAAATAGCTGTATACCTTGTAGGAAAAGATGAACTTGAAGCTTTCATGCATCATTAACTACAGAGAATACAGAAGGCTTCATCATACCACCTTACAGGCTGCATTCCACCAGCATAGACTTTCTGTCCTCCAGCCAATAGTCAGTGGGCTTGTGCGTAATTTCATTTAACAATCACATGTCGAATGTCGCTGTACTCTGGACAGTGTTCTAGAAGCTGACCAGAGGTCTTTGCTGGTGGGCTGCAGGCACCGGGTGCTAGTTGCCCTCAGTAGGACTCTTCATGATTCAGTAGGCACTGGCTGGTGTTTTTCCTGAGCATGACTGTGTGGCTGGGACATAGTGCTCCCCTTGGAGGGTCTGATGCTAAGGGACAGTGCACAAATGCAGAGAAAAATGTATAAATAGTAGAGAGATAGATAAATTAAACACACCACAAGTTTGTAGAAAATAAAGATCGTATGTGGCTGAGGTGATCAAGAAATACTTCATGGATTAAGTATTGCTTGGAGTGGTCACTGGAAGAAAGGACTTGAGAACTTAGAGGGAGAGTGTCCTAGGCCAAGGAAACCTGCAGGGACATATTAACCAGTAAGCAAAGTAGACACAGGCTTACAGTAAGCAAGGTATGCATCGGCTTACTTACTAATCTGTAGTAGTGCACAATTTCACATGGGTTTCACCACATCAAACAGATAGTGAAATTGTGCATTACAGATTAGTAAGAAAACACAAGTAAGCCCGTGTGTACCTTGCTTATTGGGTAATCCATCCCTGGAAACAGGAACAAGGCCTAGATAGGGGTAGGCAGTGTGGTGTACCATGTGGGCAGTAACTGGGCAGCAGTGTGTGTAAAAGTGACTAATGAGACGATTAGGGAGCAAAGGAGGGTTGAGAGCAGATCCCACAGGGCCTGGAATGTCACGTGACTGTTTACACTTACCGTATTTTTACAAACATAACATGCATTATACCTTTTTTGCCAACCATGCATACACCCCTGCACTGTTTTCGTAAACATGCTGTGCCATGTGTTATGTGTGTGGGTGTGTTATTTACGTGGGTGTGTTATTTGCAAAAAATACAGTAATACTAAGTCATCGGGGAACAATTGAAGAATTTTTGTTGGGAGAGTGACAGTAGGATCTCTCCTATAAGAAGGCGAGTCTGGTTTCAGTGTGTAGGGTGGAGCGGGCGGTGAAAAACCCAGAGCCTGGCAAGCCCACTGGAGCTGTTGTGATAGTCCAGGAAGGCAGTGGAGAGGGCTTAAACAAAGGGAGATGATTGGAAGGGAGAGAACTAAGCAGATTAAAGAGATGTGGATTCGATGGGATGTAAGAACTGGCTGGATAATAGGATTGGCTGGTGGGAAGGAAGGTGGCAGCAAAAATGACTCCAAATTTTTGAACTCAGATGCCATTTATTACTTATATGCAGTATACCGGACATTTCATGTACATTATCTCATTTTACCTTTGTCCTTATTTCAAAGGTGAGAAAACTAAGGCTCAGAGAAGGTAAGTAATTTGTCTAAAGTTTCACAGCTAGTAGGAGATAGAACAGGGATTTCAGTGCAAGCATCTCTGACTACAAAGCCTATGTTCTTTCCACTGTGCTAAATTTGCAGAATAGCATATACAAGAGAGAAGATGATCCCTGTTTTGTACTCAGTGGTTAAGCCCTCGGCTGCTAACCGAATGGCCGGCAGTTCAGATCCACCAGCTGCTCCATAAGAGAAAGACCTGGAGATCTGTTCCCATAGATATTGCAGCCTGTACGCGACAACATAGATGAATTTTAGAAGTATAACATGGAGGAAAATACAAGCTGCAAAAAGTGACACCATTTTTATACATCTCAAAATACTTCTAGCAATACACATAGGGTCGTTATGAGCCGGAATCTACTCAGCAGCAATGGAAATGGGAGTTGAGGTATTGGTAAGATTCCCACATACAGGTGTCAGTCAGATGTCTGGAGACATGGAACTGAATCTCGAGGACAAGGTTAGGAGGATCAGAGATAGGGGTTTAAGAATCATCTACGTGTTCGTTATTTGGCAGATGTTTGTAGAGAGGCCTCATGGACCAGCACTGTGCTAGGTGGTGGGAATGCAGCAGTGGATGAGAGAGGCATGGTCTTGCTTCACAGAGCTTACAAGCTAGTGAAGGAGACTTGATACTCAAGATTGAGTGTAGTGATGGGGGAAGTGCAGATTTGCTAAAGGAACACTCACCAGGGCGCCCTACCCCGTCTGGGGTCAGGGAAGGCCCCTGGAGAGAGTAGTAGTCCTTAACATGAGGCCCCCAACGATGAGTGTCAAGGTAAAAAATGAGACAAGGTGTGGTCAGGGCAGGGAAAATAGAATGTACCAAGGCCCAGAGGTAAGAGAGAAGCACAGTACATCTAAAGAACTGAAGATTCCATGTGGCTGGACAGGTGACTCAGGGGCAGATTAACCAGTAAGCAAGGTATGCACCGGTTTGCATTCAGCAAGGTACCCATGGGCTTAATTGTGTTTACTTGCTGATCTGTGGTGAGTAATGTCATGTGGGTTTCACCACACCTTTGACGCAGTGGGGGACAGGTGAAATTGTTTACTGCAGATTGGTGGGAAGGCACAGTTGGACCCGTTCATACCTTGCTTATTGGGTAATCCGGTCCTGGCAGATGAGATCTAGGGCAGTAGGCAGGACCTAGATCAAAGAGTGCTTCAGAAGCTATGTTAGAAAATTTGGTCATTATCTTAAGGTTATAGGGAAGTAGGTGGTGCAACAGTTACACACTCGGTTGCTAACCCAAAGGTTGACGGTTCGAACCTACCCAGCTGCTCTGCAGGAGAAAGACCTGGCAATCTGTTTCCATAAAGATTACAGCCAATAAAACCCTGTGGGCAGTTGTACTCTGTTACATGGGGTCGCTGAATCAAAATCAACTCGATGGCACCCAGCAACAACATAGGAAAGTAGTAGTGAACTTTAAGCAGTGGCATGACATGATCAGGCTTATGTATCAAAAGATCATTCTACCTGTTGGAGAACAGATTTTAGGGAAACAAGAAAAGTGGCTAGGAGACCGTTGGAAAGTCTGGGTGAGAGGTGATGGTGATTTGGATAGAGAAGAGCGTAACCGTGGTTGATATTTAAGAATGGTCAACATGTTAGAATTTGGTGATATGTTGGCTATGGAAAATGAGGGGGAGGGAAGAATAAAAGTTAACATGCAGGTTTCTGATTGGGACAACTGGATTGTTGTTGGTACTTAACTAGGGTATGTAGTAGGAGAATCAGATTTGGGGTTTAGGATTATTAGGTTTGGTTATGTTGGGGTAAAAGAATGGGTATCCTAAGTTCGGTTAAGGGAGCTGAAGGATTGGAGGTTGTGGTCAAAGAGAGGGCCATCATAATTTATTATTTCAGAAGTGAAGCAGTTCAAGTGACAATTAAAAAAACAGGGTCACCACAGTGTGTGAGGAAAGTAGAAGGGAGAAGCACGTTATTGTGGGTGAGGAGGTTAAGGAACCAAGAGACTGGGTGTTGGATGGATTTTCTGTATGGAGGTTGAAGTGACCAAGGTTATTGGCAGGACTTGGCACAGGGAGAGACAGTGTAGGGGTTGGCCACCAATTGATGAGGAGATATGGAGGGTGGGTGCTGCGGTATGCTTTGAAGATGTGTGATGTCTAAGACTGTGCATTGTATTAGAGAGAGGACAAAGGAGAGAGGGAATAGGAGAAGCAAGAGAAGCAAGGAAAAGAATGAATGGCACCTAGGACTGAAACTTTGAGAAGACCAAGGTGGGAGGAGACCAGGGAGGAGTTTTCAAAGAGGAAAACGAGAAAAGAACAGGAAAGTTCAGAGTCCTGGAAGGTCATTGGAGGTCATTGCGGAAGAAGGAAGGTTAAGAACTGCTGAGAGCGCCTTAGGTTTCAGGAGCCCAAACTGCTTATTGCCTCTAAGAGAGCAGTTCCTCGGGGTGATAGAGGTAGAGAGGGGCTTGCAAGCAGTTGAGGAATGATGGATGGTCAGTAAGTATAGGCAGCAAGCATAACATACACTTGTAAGAAGTTTTAGTTTGAAAGAATGAAAAAAGAGGTTTATGGTAGCTTCAGGAATGTGAACCTATTGTAGCTTCTAATAATGAGTCTTGATGTTTTATATTTCTTTGGCAATCTTTAGTATTCTCTGTTGTGTGTCCTTGAACAAATTACTTGCCCATTCTATGCTTCAGCTTCAGTTTCCTCATCTGTAAAATGAGTACCTACATCATAGGTTGTTGCGATGAATAAATGAGCTATAAAGCTCTTAGAACAGTGCCTGGCACATAGTAATTCCTGTATAGGTAAGTGTTAATAAAAACAAAGAAGGAAACTAATAAATATTTAACAACTCTCACCTTTCAGGCACTTTTCCCTTAGTACCCACAATAACTCCGCAGTGTAAGTAGTAGCACCTAATTTTTCAAACAAAACAGAGGCCTGGAGAGTGTGAGTAACTTATTGCAGGTCACACTGCTAACGACTGGTAGAGTTGGGAGGCAGAGCCCCTTGGGCCTGGCTTGCAGCTGATGCTCCTTCCACGGAGCTATACTGCATCCTATGGGCAGAAAAACCACTGGGCTTGGAGCCTTGCACACAAATCTGGGAGCAGTTCTTCTAGATGGGGCACACAGTCTCCACTTTATATAACCTCATCCTGTTTGTGTCACTCATTTATGGTATCTGCCTGGCCCTTAGAGGCACTGAGTTTGAGACCCTCGTTCTAAAAGTTTATCTTTCTGTGGATTGGAATACATTCTTCTGGCCCGTCCCACTGTCCAGATGCCACCTTCTGTATCTGCCTTAAAGGTTTTCTGCAGACTTAGAATTCACCTGTGAAGAACCAGCTAAGCACCACCTCTTTTGAAAGGATAGGAAGATACAGAAATTTAAATGGTTCAGCTCTTGTTGATATTAGCCAGAAAAAGAAAAAGAAAAAATAAAAGCTGTATTAGGCCTTTCTGGGCATTCTTGGTGTATATTGAATATCACTCGCTGAACAGACAAGGCAAATGAATTATACCCACAGTCATGCAGAAAGTTGATGAGTACCAAGGGGAGAACTTGGGTATCCTCTGGTGTAGTTCAGTTGCTTACTTGCTATTTGGCTTTAAAGCTTTTATTGTTGTTGTGTGACGTTGAGTTGATTCCAACCCATAGTGACCCTGTAGGACAGAGTAGAAGTGCTCCATAGGGTTTCCTAGACTGTAATCTCTACAGGAGCATATCTCCAGGTTTTTCTCCCACGGAGCCGTGGGTGGGTTCGAACCACTGACCCTTCAGTTAGCAGCTGAGCACTTAACCATTGCACCACCAGGGCTCCTTAAAGCTTTTATTAGCAGGATAATTAAGTTACTGGGCTTATTAGTCAGGGTTCTCCAGAGAAACAGAACTGGAACCAGTACAGGGGGGTGGGGTGTGTGTGTGTGTGTGTGTGATATTGACTGATTTTAAGGAATTGCCTCACACAGTTGTAGGTGCTGGCAAGTCTGAAATCCATAGGTCAGGCAGCAGGCTGGAAACAGACAGGATTTCTGTGTTACATCCTTAAAGCAGAATTTCTTCTTCTCTGGGAAACCTCAGTTTTTGCTCTTAAGGCCTTCAACAAGTTAGTTAGATGAGACCCATCCACATTATCAAGGGTAATCTCCTTTACTTAGAGTCAGCTGATTGTAAATGTTAATAAGCATATCTAGAAAATACCTTCACAGCAATGTCTAGACTAGTGTTTGACTGAACAGCTGGGCACCATAGCCTGGCAAAGTTGACACATGGTATTGACTGTTACACTAGGTTTGCCGTGCAGAATTATTGCTAACTTTATGGAGTATTTTCTGTGTGTCAGGTACTGTTCTAAGTGCTTTACTCGTGTTAGTGATTTCAATCCATACAGCAACTAAATGAGGTAGAACTAGTATTATCTCCGTTTTGCAGATTTTAAACACTGAGTCTCAGCGAGCAGTGTGGCCATTGCTGCACAGCTAGTGAGTGATAGAACCGCGCTTGGGACCCCGGCAGCCTGGCCCCAGAGGTTGTGCTGCTCACTGCTCCACTCAGCCACTTCTCAGTTTACTGTGTCCTGAACACAGCCTTCATCTCTCCCTTGGAGCTGTCATCCAGAACATTCGTAATGGTGGTGGTGCTTTTGGCAGGGCTTTTTTTAAAAGAGGAAATGCTTAGAAGTTGTTTTTCAAGATGCCGCCTAATAGTACTTGCTTGTTACCTCCTTGAAAAACAGAAAACGTTCCCATGACAGCAATACTGCTGTGGCCTCCTGTTGGGGTCTATTTTTAGTGATTGGACTTTCCTTTAAAGACTAGTGACCCTGGTGGCCCTCTGGTTTGCCCAGGGTCATGGAATAATGTGGTGAAGTGGTGATGTGGGTTAGCTCCTTGTCCAACAGATGGGGGTGTGTTCTGGGGAAGAAGATAGCCAACTTCTCTGTATATATCCCTTGGCTCTCTGGGGATTACCCATCATAACTGCCATTTATTGGGACTTTCGTGTGCCAGGTACTGTTTTAAGTGCTTTACAAATATTATCTCATGGAGTTTTCTCAACAGCCCAAGGAGGCAGGCGTTATCAACCCATTTTTTTCATATGAGGAAAGCAGTGATTAGGGACTTAAGTAACTTTTCCAAAGTAAGTAGCAGAGCAGAGATTTAAATCTCACCTGAATGACTCCAAACCAGTACTCTTGGTCACTCTGCTGTACCTATACTGAAACTGTCTCTGGTACCCACCATTCTTCCCCTGGTACACTATAAGCTCCATGAGGACAAACACTTTCTTCTTTTGGGTTCCCCACTGTACCCCAGCATCTACCATATGCAGTACCTGGCACATGTTGTTGTTATTAGCCCCTGAATCGTGGCGAACTCATGCACAACAGAAGGAAACACTGCCCGGTCCTACACCATCCCCATAATCAGTTATGGATCCACTGTTGTGGTCCATTGGGTTTTCATTGGCTGGTTTTTCAGAAATAGATTGCCAGGCCTTTCTTCCTAGTTCATCTTAGTCTGGAAGCTCCACTGAAACCTGTTCAACATCATAGCAACACACAAGCCTCCACTGACACATGGTTGGTGGCTGCACATGAGGTACATTGGCTGGGAATCAATCCCAGGTCCCCCACATGGAAGGTGAGAATTGTACCACTGACCTACCACCTGGCACGTGTTGTTATTGTTGTTACGTGCCATCGAGTCGGTTCGAATTCATAGTGATTCTGTGTACAACAGAACAAAACACTGCCCAGTCCTACGCCATCCTTACAGTCGTTGCTATATTTGAGCCAGTTGTTGAAGCTACTGTGTCAATCCATTTCATTGAAGGCCTTCCTCTTTTTCACTGACCCTCTACTTTACCAGGCATAATGTTCTCCTCCAGGGTCTAGTCCCTCCTGATAACACGTCCAAAGTATGTGAGATGAAGTCTCACCATCCTCTCTTCTAAGGAGCATTCTGGCTGTACTTCTTCTAAGACAAATTTATTCATTCTTCTGTCAGTCCGTGGTATATTCAGAATTCTTCGTCAACGTCATAATTCAAAGGCATCAATTCTTCTTCACATAGTAGATACTTAATGCATATAAGTTGAGTGACTGACTTATTCTGCTCTCTGTGAACACCACCAAATAAATGCTTATGGGGCCAGGGAGAGTGAAGGTATTATGGACTTGAGTTGATTTAACCGTCAAGCAACTGTTCAAGGATAGTTCTCTATCCATGCTTCCAGATGAGCGTATCAGCCTGGGCTTAAGTCATGTAATATATGCCTTCTGCCAATAATATCCTTCCCAAAGGAAATTTAGATATTTTAATGTTTATCTTTGCCGTCAGTGTTCAGGACTGATCTTACATAGCATGTAGTCCACACTGGTCTAGGACAACATCTAAATCCTGGGGCTTTCAAGGAATCAAATTATGTATTTTTAAAACATTCCTAAAGTTCTCTGTTTCATTCCTTATTCCAGAATCCTCTCTGTTGGTGTCCCTTTGTCTTTAACTCTTTTTGTCTCTGTCTCCCACTCTCTTTTCACACACACACACACCCCTTGGTTTGTTACCTGTCCCGTAAACATGTCTCCTTTCTTATTTAATGAAATACATGGCAATTCATGTACTACTTTGTAGACTGAAACTGTATTATTTATATTTTGTGCCATTTTTTCTCAAAGTTTATTTCCTTTGCTTCTCATAACTGAAAACCAGTGATATCGTATTCAGTACCATTATAGAAGCTTACTTTTCCTCTTATAAATTGTGAATTATAATGAGTTTGACTCAAAAAATAAATAAATCAGAACTAGGCAGCATTCAATACATATCCTCCAGCTGCCTTATTAAGTTCTTGCCATTAATTGTGCAAGTATATGATGGTGATTTCTGTCAGACCTGTAGTAAATAATGTGAATTTTCTTTTTGTCTCTGTTAAACAGATGGTATAGTCCAAGAGAAGAGAAGCCTCTGAGTTTGTATGTTTTGTGAAAAACATGAAATAGCATGGGTGGTGCAGCGGTTAAAGCGCTTGGCTTCCAACCTAAAGGTTGACAGTTCAAACCCACCATTTACTCCTTGGGAGAAAGATGTGGCAGTCTGCTTGCGTAAAGATTTACAGCCTTGGAAATCCTATGGGGCAGTTCTGCTCTGTCCTTTAGGGCTGCTATGAGTTGGAATCAACTGGACAGCAGTGGGTTTGGTTTTTCGGTTTGGTCCATGTACATAGTTATTCTGTGAGGCAAGATTTGTATAATTTTCCTTCTTTTATAGTTTTTTCACCTAAAAAAACCTGATAGCTGGCAGCTCCGTAACTGTCAGTGTGAGAAGCCTTAGGATTTCTGTCCGAACCCAGGCTTTGTGAGAATGCGGACTCGGTCACTAAAAATTCATTAACAGCCTGCTTTGTCCAGACTGGACCTCCGCTTGGCTTTGGAAAGCTTCAAAGTAGGGCGGTTTCTGTTTGGAAACGACCGGTCAAAATAGACCGATGGAACCGAGAATGTAATTTAAAAAAATTTAAACAAAGGGGGAAGCATACATCAGAATGGAACACAGACTTACCTTCTTAGAATTACAAAATTAATAAATATGTTTGAAAACGCACCCTCTCACCCTTCTCAAATTCAGAATTGTTGCTGACATTCTTGTGTTTGAATCTCTACTCTAATTTTTTTTTAGTAAGGAGGAAGAAAATGTTCTCCTTAAGAATTCATTAGAAATTTATCCATTGGGTGATCTAATTATTTTCTGGTTTGAATTTTTTGTTGATACCATGTGTTTTCATTAATGGAAGTATGCTGAATCATTGAGTGTATCTCAATTTTTTAGTAGGTAGTATGGATTTTTTTTTCTTGCCCCCTCCCATAAGCCTATCCTAAGTGTTTAGTGGTACATATGAAGTGCCACTAATTATACCCCAGAGTCCCCACCAGGGTCTGTTGGTACATATGTGTAACAAATATAAATTTTCAAAATTTCTATTTTTCCTACCAAAATTCACAAACCTCATACAATACCCTGTAAAAACAGTAATTTGCAGCACATGCTCATTTCTTCAAACAGTCATAAAGGCCCTGGCCTTGCGGCAACATACACTGTCAATGGTACAGCAGCTTCCCTATGAACCCCAGAGGCTAAAAACGTTTATCGTCGCTGAATGTACTTATGGGCATGAAACGGTTCTGTAAATTTCGGCGTTTGAGATTCTACAGAATATGGTGAAGACTGATTTGAACGACTGACTCCATGGGGCCGCGGAAAAGGAGGGCAGTCCCAAGCAGTGGTCCTGGCCAGCATGTCTCTGCCATGATGGGAAACAGGGCTGCTTTCATTGTAATTCTTTGATTCCCGTCCTTGCCAAGCCCATTGTCTTCTGTTGTAACGTGTGGTGACTTCTCCCTTGGAGACTAACTCAGTCCAAGTTACCGTAATATTTAGGACCAGCTACAAAGACATTTCTTCCTCTAAATCATGCCAGATCTATGTCAGACTATCTTCTCCCTATTAATTTAGCTAGATCCAGCTCTTATATAAAAACAAGCACACAGGCCCCTTTTTATTTTGTGCCTGTTCAAACAGATGAGTAAACAAGGCACATCATGCCTAGTGTTGCTTTGAGCTCAGCCACTTCCTCCTGAAATAGTCTCTGATACTGCATTCATTGTAAGAATTGCAACTTAGACCATCTAGAAAGAAAACACGTTTTGTCCAGCTATAACACACAGTCTGCTCTCGGTGCTGACGGAGAAGAGGAGCGTAATCTAAAATCACCAGCCTTCAGAAGGCGTGACTTTTTAAGAGTCCCTCCCCCCCTCCCCAGCCGGGAGAGGCCTGAGACCTGGCAGGGAAGGGAGACGCCGCATCCTGGTGGCCACAGATCCTCCAGCCACTAAACAATTAACACTGGACAGGTAACATCAATTCATTTTGCTTTTAAGAAAGAAAGGCCAGCAAAATAGAAAATGATTCCTGACAAATAAATTTGTTCTGATCCGTAAACTTGCTCATTTTCCCTGTAGCGTTTGATCTGCTTATGACATACCTGGAGCCCTGGTGGCGCATTGTTTAAGTGTTCGGCTGTTAACCAAAAGGTCGACAGTTCGAATCCACCAGTCACTCCTTGGAAACCCTGTGGGGAAGTTCTTGTCTGTCCTGTAGGGTCCCTATGAGTCAGAATTGACTTGATGGCAATGGGTTTGGTTTTGGTTTATTATATACGTGTTTCATTTGTCCTTGTTAAAGTAATTTTATTTCATATCCAACTTAATTAGTATAAATTAATTTCCTCATATTTTTTAGCAAGATTTACTTTTCTTCACTGCTTCTTTTATTGTTTCGAAATGCATGTTACTTTCAGTACAGTTCAATTTGATGGGTGGTATTTCTGTCTTTTAATTTATTTATTATTTGATAGACACAAACAGTTATATGTAACATATAAGTAAGCTATAAAGCACAATAATAAAACGCACTCCAGGTGACCCACCACTCAGTTTAAGAATTAGAACATTACAGATACTTTTGGCTTTCTCTGTGTGTTTCATTCTTCTTCTCCTGCTTCCCCACTATACTCAAATTCATATATGTAATTTTCTATTTCTAAAAGTTAATGTTCGGTTCTTTTTCAAATCTGCCTGGTTACTCTGCTGAAGTGTGCCTTGCTGAAGTGTGCCTTGCTGAAGTGTGCCTTAAAAGGGAATAAATAAGTAGAATGTCAGCCTCAAAAAAGAGGTGAAAGTGTTTCAGAAATTCTACAGGGCTGTATAAAGATTAGGTATTATTATTATTATCATTATTATTATTACCTCTCTCGGGAGTTTCGCAAGGTCCAAGTGAAACTGTATATATAGATTTGCTACTTTGTAAACTGAATATGTGTTATCTACTTAATTATTATATTTGATTATACTATCTTAGCTTTTAGCTAAGAGCGAATGTCCTCTGAGTACTTACTCGGCATGCACTAACTCGTCTAATCGTCACAAGCATCTGTGAGTGGTAAACCCAAAAAACGAAACCCATTGCCATTGAGTCAGTTCCAACTCATAGTGACCCTATAGGACAGGGTAGAACTGCCCCACAGGGTTTCCAAGGAGCGCTTGGTGGATTTGAACTGCTGACCTTTTAGTTAGCAGCCATAGCTCTTAACCACTATGCCACCAGGGTTTCCCTGTGAGAGGTAGATGCTACTTATTTCCATTTTGAAGATGAGGAAACTCAAACTTTGAAATAGTAGGCTGTGGATTTGCACCGTGGAGCCTGCTTCTAAAAGCTTTTTGCTCTTAGCTGCTGTATGGCACGGCTTCTTTTAAATGGCAGGCTTCTCCCAGCTCCTTCAGCTTCAAGAGTTCAAAAACTTCAGTCCCATTTCAGCATGGCCACCTTGACCCCAGCTGCAAAGCACCACTCCAGGCTACACGGACTTAGTATCACCACGAGACCCAGCCTCAGTCCCCACAGGACACTGCCCAGCTATCAAGTGTCCGCACTGTGCCTGTTGGGAATATCTGCTGGACTCCAGTTATTCACCCGAAGCCACCCAGTGAGTCAGTAGTGGGCCCGGAATTAGAACTCTGGTCTCCTGCCTTTCAAGTGTCACATGTGTTATGTTAATAAACCATATTTCTCCAGGGGATCTGGCAGACATTTGAAAGTGCCTAGTTTTACTGCAGTAAATACCAAGAATCCTCTTAAAGCAAGGAATCCCCAGCCAGGGCAAACATGATTTGCTCTGAGGGCCTTTGACAGACTCACAGTGGCAGTGGGACTAGACCATGAAGTATTGGCCTTGATCCTATCTTGCGCTTGAGTGTGCTGAAGGGGTTAAGACCTCCCTCTGCTGTGGCCTCTGACCTGGAAGTGCTTACAAATGAAGCTAGAGTGCATGATGTTCTGCCCACAGAGGGCAGAGGGTCACAGCTGACTGCCACCAGGAGCGTGTGAGGGGAAGGTCACATTCCGGGGACAGTGTGGTGACACAAGTCAGGGCCCAGGTGGATTTGCCCAGCTGTCAAGACTGGCACCTCTCCTTCGTCCTGTGTGATGGGTGCCTCGGAGTTGGGTTCATCGGCTTGTGACTGTGCTGTAGCTCCTGAAGCCACGTCAGTCAGGAGGAGGATGCCGTGGGTACTCAGGATCAGGGGGAGGAAAACCTGAATCAGGCTACTTGAGTGCAGGTAGTGATTTTTACTCTTTCCTCGGAAGAATGCTAGACACACTGTAGACCCTCAGCTTATATGTTGATAAATTGCCTGAGGAACTTAACGGGTAGGAAGGTTTCAGCAAGATGAGACCTGAATTTCCAAGCCTGATCTGACTGTGTTCGGATCGGCACTGGGTTCGAGTGTGTTTTTCAGAAGGGAGGGTCACAGGAGACCCACAATACGCAGGTTCATGAGGGCACGCATTCTTTCTTACAGTTCTCACAAGTCAAAGGGGAGCCGCAGATATAGAAGTTGATGCTCATCTCTGTTTGACAGAAAGGCGTTGGTGGTTGTGGGAAAAATGGACCAGATTTGGCTGCGCTCAGCTCAGCAGGTTACATGTCCTGTCAGTAACTGTCCCTGTGCCAGATGCTTCAGGATTATAATGCCTCTTTGGACTTTCCTTTCCCTTAGAGGAATTCTTTGTCCGCACTTTTCTTTCTGTTGCCATTTCCTGCAGCCTGTGTTGGGTGTTAAGAATTTCTGAGCCTCTGAGGCCCGGGGCCTTCAAGATCTTGGGTTGCCTGTCACCTCTGTCAGCTGTGAGCTGTGTGAGTGAACTTCTGGCCTGCAACCTTCTGACGATAGTGTCCCTCTGAGGGCTGGCAGTGGCAGCGAGTGGCCATGTGCGAGACTGGAAGTCAGACCTTCATAGGTTCCTTGACAGTCTGAGTCTCAGATGCCTCATGTGGACGGTGGGGACATAGGGCTAGGTGACCCACGTCTTTTCCAGCAGCGGCATCCTAGCCTCGGAGGTGTAGGCTGTGTCATGCAATGGGGAGCTCCACGGGCACATTCTGGGCCGCCTCCCCAGGGGTTCATGAGAATCCTATTCAGGGTACAGCTGCCCTGTGAGGAGTCCTCTGCCCCAGTGATGCTGCTCGTTATTTATAAATGAATTGTCATTTTTTTTCATAAGCTATGCATTTAGGTAGCGTTCCCTGGGTGGCAAAAATGAGAAGAATTGTTTCTGAACTAGTTCTTCCTTTACATAAATGTATTCAAAGTTAGAGCCCTGTCTTTGTGTTTCCAGGCATGTGGAATGCATAAAAAGGGAAGAAATGCGGAACACTTAGCACAGTTCTTCAGTGATGGGCTTCGATTGGGGAAGGCAGATCAGTGTTGACACGCAGATAACGAGAGGCTGGTAAACAGAACTGCCGCCTTAGTGGGTGTTATGTGGATAAAACACAAAAGATCTAGGAATAAATTGCTTCTGATTTCTCTACCTATATGTCATGAATAAAAATTGCATTTTAATGCTAAAAAGTCCCTTGGGATTGGATGAGATGGTAGTTAGAAGAATTTCAAACTCTGTGAATGAAAAATCTGATGAAATGGCAGGAATACTCCTTCTGTTTGCTACAACCAGTGTAGTTGCTGTTTCTACCTTTCTTTTCTTCCCCTCACTCTGTTCCTACTTTCCTATTCTCTTTTCTTCCCCTCCCTACTTGGCCTCCCTTTTCTCCCTTACTCTTCCCTTCTTTTTCCTCCCTCCTCCTCCCTCCTTCTATCCATCCATCCACAATGTTTGTACAAAAACAATATAGACGTTAATCCTGCCTTCCTGGAATTTACAGACTATTGGAAGAAACAGGCAGCAGACAAGCAAACAGAGACAACTGCAGGTTAGGGTGTGCTGGGAAGCAGAAGAACATGCAGGAGAGCATTGACACAAAGCTGGCACATGCTAACTCTGTACATACTCAGAAACAGGAGAATGGCAAGCTCGTCTGTCACTGCCTATTAGAGGGCTGCTTTAGAGGCATAAGGGCGTTGGTGTTGTAAAGCTGGCTAGTGCAGTCACCCTTGGAGATTAGTATTGTGGGTTTTTTCCATATAGAGAAAGAATAGATATATAGATACAGATACAGATAAGTTTTTTCTAACAAGCACAAGTGACCGTCTGTGAAAACTAATTTCTCACGTGCCCATTATAAGATTGGATGATGACTGTGGTTGAGTTGAGTAGTACGTTTCACCAGACGAGAAACTTTTTTATTATTATTACAGATAAAGTTAGAGCTAGGGTATGCGTATTTTTTATCATTTTCAGAAGACGAAGTGGAAACGGGAGACTTCATTTCTGTGGCGTTTATATAAGCTATCTGTTCCTAAAGAAAATGCACAGAAAGATCCCTCCAGTGTCCTCAGACTGAAAACAGATAACCTGGTCAGCTGCCCATGCATAACTAGGTGGGCAAGAGATGGTATGTGAGGTAAGGAGGCCGCCATTACTGCTGAGGGTGGCTCCGGGGCTTGCCCAGGCTTCATTCCTAAACCTGAGCACCTCTGCCTGTGTTTCGAGCGCTTGAGAAGGGGACCACAGGGCTCAGGCTCCCCAGTCCTCACCAGGAAAGCAAGCAAGAGAGTTTCTTCAGTTCAGGTAGCATGTGCAGGGTCAATACTCAGGGTCTGTCCTTGGATCCCCTGGGAACAAATCTTGTCTCTTTTTCTTTGGCCGTTCTGACTGAAAGCAGCTAACACTTTTTAAGTCAATATTTAAAGATTCCTAAACAGTGGAGAAAATTACAGTAGAAACATATTAAAGCTGAAAAGTATCTGTCCACCTTTTCATTTTAGGGATAGAGAGAGCATTATCATTGAAAGTTTGTTCAGGTTTGTCAACGATCACATATTAAAATAATTTTAAAATAAACATCTCATTTTAATGTTAAAAGTTCACTTCAGTATCACCACCATTATTTCCATGAGGTTCTAGGTTTTTTGTGAGCAAATTGAACACTGTGCTTTCTTTAGGACATGAATTCAATCTAGATCCCAAAGATATTTGGCACCTTCTAAATACCCAGATGGCCACAGCGTTTGCCTTGAAGTGAAGACGTGTGTAGAGTTTTAATCAGATCATGTTTTATTTTTTTCCCTTTTAAATATAGTCTTTTCATTCGTTGCTTCTGAATGAATGACTGGTTGTTTACTGTGGTTTAAAACTAGAAAATTGAATATTAAAAAATTCCACTCAGAGCGTCTGGGGTCTTAAAAGCCTGTGAGCAGCCATTTAAGATACTCCAGTGGTCTCACCCCTTCGGAAGCAAGGGAGAATGAAGAGAACAGGATACAAGGAAAAGATTAGTCCAAAGGACTAATGGACCACAGCTACCACGGCCTCCACCAGACTGAGTCCAGTACAGCTAGATGGTGCCTGGCTACCACCACTGACTGCTCCGACCGGGATCACAACAGAGGGTCCTGGACAGAGCTGGAGAAGGATGTAGAACAAAATTCTAACTCACAAAAAAAGACCAGATTTATTGGCCTGATAGACTGGAGAAACCCCAAGAGTATGGCCCCCAGACACCCTTTTAGCTCAGTGGTGAAGTCACTTCTGAGGTTTACCGTTCAGCCGGGGATTGGACAGCCTCATAAAACAAAAGGGGACTAATGAGGCACAGCAGTCCAGGGACAAGTACTAGAAGGCAGGAGGGGACAGGAAAGCTGGTGCTAGGGAACCCAGGGCTGATAAGGGACAGTGTTGACAAGTCGCGGGGTTGTTAACCATTGTCATAGGGCAATATGTGTACTATTTAATGAGAAACGTCTGTAAATCTTCATCTGAGATACCAAAAAAAAGAATTATCTATGTGAGATCAAATCGACAACAGCAACTCATGATGGGAAGCCTAGGGGGCAATGAGTTGAAGATAATGGTGATGGAATAATTTGGAAAAGCATAGGAGAATAGCAGCACAACTGGAAGAATATAATCAATGTCACTAAATGCTACGTGTAGAAACTTTTGAAATGGAGTAACTTTAGCTATGTATCTTTTCACCAGAAGAAAAAGGTCCTCCAAGGTCAAGGAGGGAGAGTGTTGACATGTCGTGGGATTGTTAACCAATGTCATAAAACAGTATGTGTACTGACTGTTTAATGAGAAACTGTTCTGTAAACCTTCATCTAAAGTACAATTTAAAAAAATGCAAAAAAAAAAAAAAAATCCACTCGGGATACAGATTGAAAAAATTTTGCCTCTTATTCTCTTGTCTTCCCTCATCCTTTACCTTAAAAAACCAAAAACCAAACCCATTGCCCTCAAGTCGATTCCAACTCATAGAGACACTGTCGAACAGAGTAGAACTGACCCATAGGATTTCCAGGGAGTGCCTGGTGGATTTGAACTGCCAACCTTTTGGTTAGCAGTCAAGCTCTTAACCACTGTGCCACCAGGGTTTCCTCCCTTACCTTAGAACAGTAAGAATAAGTTATCCTCCCTTTAGAGACTTAAAAGTTTGAGAAATCCCATCATTCTCTTCTTGAAATTTTAAGTTTAGTAAATCAGTTCAGAGGATATTTAATTATAGTTCTTAAGCTATAAAAAGCTTTTATGAAATAAAAGCAAGAGTACCGGTTGCCATTGAGTCGATTCTGATTCATAGCGACCTTATAGGACAGAGTAGAACTGCCCCATAGAGTTTCCAAGGAGCGACTGGTGGATTTGAACTGCCGACCTTTTGGTTAGCAGCCATAGCTCTTAACCACTGTGTCACCAGGGATCCAAAAGCAAGGGTAGGGCTACAGTAAGTTTTACCTCTTGAATAGAACAGCCATTTGAAAATAAGTGTAGTGAAAAAATCATTTTTGCTGTATCTTCATTGTTTAATCACTGAACACACTTGGAGTTGTTTTAACAGCAGGAACAAGGCAGAGTTTGTTACCTGCCTGGGAAAAGATCTTTTGAGTCTAAAGGCCAAATTCTGAAACAGTGCTCACATACCTGCAGAGGAGTGTGCTGTTCAGGTAGCCTGAAGCAAGAGGATATGTTCTGTTGTAGGGCCCTACATGAGCATTTGCAATGAGAATCTTACCCTCTTTTACCTCTGAAAATGACTAAGGTTCCATGGGAGCACAGTGATTAAGAGCTGGGCTGCTAACCAAAAGGTTGGCAGTTCAAGCCCACCAGCCTCTCTGAGGGAAAAAGATGTGGCAGTCTGCTTCTGTAAAGGTTACAGCCTTGGAAACCCTATGGGGCAGTTCTACTCTGTGCTACAGGGTCGCTATGAGTTGGAATTGACTAGACTGCAACAGATTTTTTAATTTTTTTTTTTTGAAGGCTCCATAGCAGATTATGCTCATTAAGCAAGATTGACACAGTGACAAACAGGGAAAGAATGCTTTGGGAATGCTTGTTTCATTAAGAAAAAGAATTGACGAAAGAGGCTGAGTACATCAGAAGTATTGTTCCTTCCACTGGACTTTTGCAAATGTGAGCACAGAGTCATGGGAGCTGGTGTTTCCGTTGCTCTTCCACATGTTGGGCTCTGCCTCCACATCTCCAGTACACACAAATGCACACACACACCTTTAACACGCGCACACACACCTCCAGTACACACATGCATTCACATGTACACACATCTGCACGTACCCACATGCACACACACCCCTCCAATGCACACACGCACACGTCCTCCAACACACACACACCTCCAAAACGCATGCACAGGTACACATACCTACATATACTTGCACATGTGCACACGCACACACTCCCCTTCAGCACACACACACATCTCCAACACATACACACCACTCCAACACACACATGCACACATACACACCTCCAACACACACACACGTATACACACCTTCTGCACACACACTCCTCTCAAGGATGACCTTCCCAGCTGCTGCTTTCTAGCTGTGGCTGTTCCAGAGGACCCAGAGCACCGTGGGTTCCAGTTAGGGCTTGGGTTTGGTGAGAGTTGTTAGTGCCCCAAAGGCAGGGAACTGGACGGGGCAAATATGTGGCCACGGAAAGCTTGTTTCTGTACCAGGAAAGTGCTGGGTGAAACCTGCAAATCCTGCCTGCAGAGTGTCCAGTATGTCTGTGGTTAGCATTGCGTTTAATAATGGAAATAAATGATCTCACACTCACATAGCTAAATATAATTTTGATGTAAGGTTGAAACACAAAAGATCATGCTTTCCAAATAGCTGTGATGATGACTTATCCAGACAACTCATTTCAGATAATGGCGAGTTAAGCCTGCCAGCATCGGAACATTTTTCACTCATTTGTTCAGACACCTGCAGTTGGTTGCTAATGCGCATGTTTAATTGCCTTAACTTAAAATTATAAAATCCCTAAAAGGATGTTTTTATCCTGCATGAACTCCTTGCATTCGGCGGGTCGCCTCCAAGCCAGCCCCCTCTTGGGAGAGGTCTGCTTTTAAATATGGGAAGCACGCTCTTCAGAGAAAATGCCACGTCTGAGCCATCAGCAGAATCCCTGGGCAGTCCCTGGGAAGTCTCTCCTGTCAGAACCCAGTGTTACTCAGGAACTAGAGCTTATCCGTGTTTCTTGAAGGCCATCAGGTCTGGCCAAAAGTCTGTTCGATCCACCCAAAGATGGCCTTTATTCTTAGGCTCCATCCAGTCACACACTTGTGCTCATGCCTGCTCTCTGCAGCCACAGAAGATGTCAGAACCGCGTTAAAACAGCCCAGCCACTTGCCGCAGGACAGGGCGTTTTTGGCTCATGCCTTGTTATTTGTCCCTCCAGTGGTTCCTAGCTGCTGTGACGTCAAGGCTGCCATTCAAAGCAGAGAAAAAGGAAACGGTGCCTTTCTTTGCATCAGTAGCCCGGACAAGCTGCTGTTTCTCAGGCATCCAGAATGCTCTCTGTCTGGCAGAACTGTGCATTCCATGCCTGGGTGACCTGGTTCAATGGCGGAAACCGCTGTCCCTGAATGTGCTCCAAAACAAGCATTCCACCCGAGCTTCCCAGCACAGGCTTCACTGTCCTGAGGACTGGGAGCGGACAGTAGCATGGCTGTACATTGTTGGCTTGACTTCCAGCCTCTGTTTAGAGTCTTAAAAGAGAATGTGATTGATGGACGCTGCAGCAACATCATGATGCAGCCTTTGGGGCCAGTGCTGCAAAGTCCTTTTTGGGAAACCAGCGCTATGTTATTAGTAATCTTTTGGAATCATAGAAGTTCAGAACTGTTGAATTGCTACCTCCTTCCCATCCCACTTCTGTTCATCCCATGCCCCGAGATCAGATGTCTGATTCTAGAAAGTCTCCTGTGTATGTTTACATATTAATTTTGCACTGCGCATTATTGAGCGTGTGTCCTTTGCACCTCTGTGCAAAAGAATCACATCTACGTAATGAGTAGATCACAGGCTCGGGGTTATTCTTTTTTTTTTTTTTTTTTAATATTTTATTGTACTTCAGGTGAAGGCTTACAGAACAGATAGTTTCTCATGTAACAGTAACACACATGCTGTTTTATGACATTGGTTAACTCGGGGTTATTCTTAATGAAGAATAACAACTTTCGCCTTTGAGGAAAGGAGCTATCTCAAAATATCATAGAACTGTCTTTAGGACAAAGAGTCTACAAGAACCACGGCCTTATCTACCCTGAGACCAGAAGAACTAGATGGTGCCTGGCTACCACTACCGACCGTTCTAATCAAGACCACAATAGAGCAGCCCAGAGAGAATGGGAGAAAAATGTGAACAGAACCTCAAATTCCTGAGGGAAAAAAAAAGCAGGCCTACTGGATTGGTTGAGACTGGAGGACTCTCCCAGACTGTTGACCTGAGATACTCTTTAAACCTTGAACTGAAACTAACCCCACAGGCCACATTATAGCTAAATAACAAATTGGCTCAAAAAAAAGAATGAATATCACCCGTAAGTACTGTGCTCCTTTAAAAAGCATGAGACCAAACGGTCAACAATTACTTTAAAACAACCGTGAGAATGAAGGGGGTGAGGAAACTAGATTAATGGAAATGGAACAAACAGAACAGAAATAATGAGAATGTTCACGTAGTCTGAAGAATGTAACCTATGTCACTGAACAGCTTAAGTAGGAATTGTTGAATGGGAACCTAAACTGCTGTGTAAACCTTCACCAAAAACACGATAAAATATTATTTTGAAGAACTGTGTGTGTGTATGTGTAGGATAGAACTGCTCTCTCTTCGGGAACAGGGAAAACAAACAACAAATCTCTCAAAACCAAAAGTTCACTAATAATATTCTGCTCACTTATAGCGAATGCTTCAGAATTCACTGATTGAAGAATGGAGTTTCCTGAGCCCATGCCTCCTCGGGTTTCTTTCTGGCATGGCAGGCAACTATTTTATTAGATTCTGGGGGATGGACACTGTGGTCACTAGAAAAAACAAGGGTACAGCAACTACACTTTGTATTCCATAATTGTCTTGGCTAAGGTAGTATGCATTTCAGGTTTTATGTTACAAATCCCATTAAATGTTTGTATCTCAAAATAGCCATCCTCTGGACTTTTGATTGAAGGATATTTGCAGGAACCAAAGCCATTTAATATATATGCAAGTACATGTATACATTTTTGTCAGGAAGGGATCTTGATACAGCAGGACCTTTTTAAAGTAGGTTATGGTAAGACAGAACTCCCCCTGGTTATAAATTGTCTTCTGAAAAAAGGTGGAGCTCTTTAGATGGTTGGTTAAAGACAGGATGGATGGAGTGAGTCAACATACAGTTGGGGTTTACACTGAAGGTTTACTAGACTACAGTCTTAAGTTTTGCCTAGACAGTCAGGTTTGCCCAGTGCTGTGTGTTTGTTGAGTGACTGATAGATACAGTTGGGGAATGGGACATGGAGCTCATGAGCATGGTCTTTTGTGGGTGCTTTGGACCTGGTGAGCCTGAGCATCCTGAAATGAGAGGGACATTGGGGACATTTACTTTCCATTTGTGGGCTGGAGAGTTGGTCTTTATTTTGTTGACTACTCTCTGAATATCAATTAATTCTTTATTCGTACTTTTTCTAATACTGCATTTTAGGAGGTCTTCCTTCGCCATGAGTCGTTGGTTTTTGTTGTTGTTGTTTGATTTGTTTTGTCGTTGTTGTTATCTGAAGAGAACTAGTGCCAGGAAAGCATTACTACTTCAAGAAAATCAACTCAAAACTGAATCAAACATTTCAAACAAACAGTAAACAATTTTTAAATGATTTTATTGGAGCTAAGTCTAAAAGTTAAAAAAAAGTTGAAGCTAAGTTTGTTTTACTTATTTGACAAAAATGTGGGATATGATGCAACAATGTGTGATTTCTTTGAAATAACAAAGATTGAATATTGACTTCTGTGGCAGAAATATTGAGAGGGTGATTTTTGTACAAGCATTCTACTTTTCCCCAAGGGCCTCTCTCAGTCTTTTGATATATAGACCATTCTTTTTGGAACAGTCTATGTGTAGTGTAACCACCCTGTTGACTGTCTCTTCTTCAGTTGCTAACTGCTCCAACTCTCTCTTTGATCCCTATGTGTCAATGACTGTCTGTGACTCAAGCAGTTCTCCAGTACCGCTTTCATCAACGGCATGAAAATCCGTAATTTCACTTTACAAGTGAGCTGTGTTGTATTTGCATTTTCTCCTGTGATACTAGCCAACCAAGAAAGTGAGCAGGCATAGATGCTGATATTAATAAGGACTAAACATCGGTGATTTTTTTTTTTTATTAATGGACTTTGCTCCCTTATGCAACCCGATAACCACAGAGACTCAGATAATGATTACTCAAGCAATGAGGGAGCCCCCCACCCCATATTATATTACATTTAAAGAACTCAATGTGGTTTAAAAAAAAAAACCAAAATCACTGCTGTCAAGTCGATTCTGACTCATAGCAACCCTATAGGACAGAGTAGAACTGCCCCATAGGGTTTCCAAGGAGCAGCTGGTGGACTCGAACTGCTGACCTTTTGGTTAGCAGTCGAATGTTTAACCACTGCCACCAGGGCTCCTTGTGTGGTTTAGTGGGCTGTATAATCAACCACATGTAGATTTCTACGCCGCTCCTGACACTGAACTAGGTTATACAACCTTGGCTGAAATATTATCCTGGAACCCCTTCTGATCTGTAATATAGAGTGATAAAACCACCCTCCCACAGTGGTCAGAGATCAGAGCCCATCTATGCAAAACTGCTGGCGTAAGGCACAGTGCATTTAGCTCAAGAACTGGTCCCTGTTAGGGTTGTTAGTGCCTTTGTGTACTGCCTTACACTTTATGTGAGATTCCCACATTTTATTAAATCCTCATAAAAATCCAGAGGCTGAAGAGCTTAAACTGTATCCTCTAGGCGTGGCAGAGCCACTGAAGATTTTCAAGGAGTGCAGTAACATGAAGAAACTAAATTTTAGAAGATTCTGTTTGATGACCGTGTACATAATGGATTGTTGTTGTCAGGTGCCATCAAGCCAATCTGCAACTCATAGCAACCCCATGTGACAGCAGAACTGCCCCGTAGGGTTTCCTAGGCTGTAATGTTTATGGGAGCAGATCTTCACGTCTTTCTCCCATGGAGCCACTGAGTGGGTTTGAACTGCCAACCTTTTGGTTAGCAGCCGAGCATTTAACCGTTCTGCTACTAGGGCTCCTTACATAATGGACTAAATCATAAAATTTGATAGCCATTTTCTTCATGCTATAGATAGGAACACTGAGACATAAGGAAGTTAGGTAACTTTCTCAGGATCCCACGGTTTGTGTTGGGCAAGATACACCTAGAACCTGTTGTTGTTGGTGTTAGTTGCCATTGAGTTGATTCCGACTCATGGCAACCGCATATATTAGAGAATAGAGCTGCGCTCCGTAGGATTTTCAAGGCTGTAAGCTTTAGAACTCAGATTGCCAGGCCTGTCTTTCGAGACACCTCTGGGTGGGTTCGAACCACTAACCTAGAATCCAATTTTCGTATCTCCTACTATGTGTTTCCACCACACACTTGCTCATTGGCTAGTGAGCCAGTTAAAAAGGCTGTCATACTTGTATAGGAACAAAGTGATAAAGGCCCAACATGTTTATCGGAAACGGGAATGGGAAAGAGAGTACCAAGGAAGCAGATACTGAAAACAGGTGTGGACTAGACTCAGTGACTGATTGGATTGGGTTGGTGAGGACAGGAGTCCAGGACCCAAACTTTCAAGCTGGTGAGATGGCCATACAGTTAATTCAACTAAAATAATCAGAATTTGTTGATTTTATTTTTTCCAGATGAATTTAAAGGACTGGCCTGTGCAGGTGGAACTCTATTGAAGATAACAGGGTTTAAAGGGCAGGAGAAGAGACCAGTGCTAAAGAAATAAATTCAAGACTCTAAGAAGAGGAGTTGAAATGATTGTACTACGTAAGTCTATGCATGTGTGTGTGTGCCCGTATTCTTAACTGGAGTTTGTGGCATATTCTCAGTTCAAGACTGAGCCATGTTGTTACATTGTAGCCAGTTGCCCAGTTGTAATCACAGACTGTTACACCTTCATCAGAAGAAGAACTATGCTGTAGAGTTCTCTGTGTGGTTTGTGTGTTTGTTTTGCTGGATGCATCCTGCTGTGGCACCGAGAGACAGACTCTGCTGAGCCCTGTTTTGTAAACAAATCTGTTCGTGCACGCTTTCTTCCACCATCATGTGTGTGCACTGGCTCTGCTGTTCCCACCCGACACGCACGGGAGCTAGGAATTTAGAAGCTCAGTTGTTTTCTTTTAGAAGTAGGCAGGCATCGGACAGAAAAGTGTGCACGTGCAATTAAGATGCACACATGTACACTATGGAGGTCTTGGGACCTTCACAGTTTTAACTCTGGGCCATGGCGTCTGCAGGTGTACTGCAGCCAGGTACACACAGTACCCTGGGAGGCATCTGTACAGCCAGCCGCCAAAAACTAACTGTTGATCGAGCCCAGTAAAAAAGAAAGTTCTTTTTACCCTTAAAGTTCATCCTGTGGGCCATAGCTGGGATTAATTAGCCAAGATGATAAAAAGTAACAATACTTGTTTTCCCAAGAAGAGGTGGTCTATCCCTTTCCTAGAGTGGAATATGAATTTATAATGATATATATACATAAGTCACTTCCTACCTGTAGATTTTTGTGTTTTATGTTACTCTTGTAGCCAGGTTCAAGTTTTTATGACAGGAAGTATGTGAATGGTTATGACAGGAGCAAATAACATTTGATTTTATGATTATGGCACGGGAAATAACTTCTCAGGCCAAGTAAATCTTTGGGGAAAGAAGTGCCAGCTTAAAATTTAACGTACATAAATTGCCCAGCATCTTGAATACAGTTGCTTTGCTCTCTTAGGTGGAAATAAAGCCAAAATGGTCTCATTTTCTTTTAACTTTTCTTGTCAACCAGTGTCTGTGTTTTAGGAAGAGAAATTTTTAAGTATTTGGGCGTGCCCCAACCTGATACCCATAAAACCCATTGCCGTTGAGTCGATGCCGACTCATAGCGACCCTATAGGACAGCGTAGAACTGCCCCATAGGGTTTCCAAGGCGCACCTGGTAGATTCGAACTGCTGACCTTTTGGTTAACAGCCAAACTCTTAACCACTAAGCCACCAGGGTTTCCCAACCTGATACAGAAACATTAAAAAAATTCCAAGAGAAAATGATAAGTCCAGACTTCGTGCAGAGACAAGTACCACTAAAGACTCCAAGACCCTAAGTGAGAAATTTTTTTTGAAGAACCAAAAACCTGTTGCCGTCGAGTTGACTCTGACTTGTGGTGACCCCACGTATGTAGAGTAGAACCACTCCATAGGATTTTCATGGCTGTGACCTTTTAGAAGCCGAGCCTTTCTTCTGAGATGCCTCTGGATGGGCTTGAACCGCCAACCTTTCAGTTAGCAGCTGAGCTCTTGCTTAACCATTGTGCCGCTCAGTTGTCATTAATTGTCTTCACATTCTGCAGACAGCATATTTGCAGTGTCATGATTAGAAATCTGTCTTGGGCTTGTAGTGCTTTGTAGTTTTCATAAGCACTGTTTCACTTGAGATGCACCCCAGCCTGGGTGCAGCTGGAGCAGAGTGGTCAAGGTCAAGCTTCCTGACTTTGAATCTGGCTTTTCCCCTCCTTATGTGTGACCCTGGGCAAGTCCTCGAGTTTCTGGGCCTTAGTGTTCTTATCTGTGGGATGAGATTAATAACAGAGCTTAACTTGTAGAGTTGCTGTGAAGATAAAGTGAGTAGACACATATAGGGCTCTTACAACTGCCTAAGTAGTGTCAGTTTTCTGTTAATATCACTGATGACCAACCCAGCTTAAAACCCTCTCGTTCAAACACATGGAAACTGAATAACACCTTGCTCAAAAACTCTGCTGGGTTATAGAAGAAATTAAGTATGGAGTAAAGAAATTCATAGAACCAAACGAGAAGGAAAACACATCCTACCAGAACCTTTGGGACACAGCAAAAGCAGTGCTCTGAGGTCAGTTTATAGCAATAAATGCACACATCCAAAAACAAGAAAGGCTTATAATCAAAGCACTAACCCTACAGCTGGAACCAGTAGAAAGAGAGCAGCAGAAGAAGCCTACAGGTGCCAGAAGGAAGGAAATAATAAGAATTAGAGCAGAATTAAATGAAATAGAGAACAGAAAAACAATTGAAAGAGTTAACAAGTCCAAAAGTTGGTTCTTTGAAAAGATCAACAAAATTGATTAAACCATTGGCCAAACCGACAAAAGAAAAACTGGAGAGGCAGCAGATAACCCGTATAAGAAATGAGATGGGTGATATCACAACAGATCCAACTGAAATGAAAAGAATCACAACAGAATACTGTGAAAAATTGTACTCTGACAAATTTGAAAACCTAGAGGAAATGGACAAATTTCTAGAAACTCACTACCTACGTAAATTAACACAAACAGAGGTAGAACAACTAAATAAAAAAAGAAGAGATTGAAAAGGTTATTAAAAAACTGCCAACAAAAAAAAAGCCCTGGCCCGGATGGCTTCACTGGAAAATTCTACCAAACTTTCAGAGAAGAGATAACACCACTTCTACTAAAGGTATTTCAGAACATTGAAAAGGATAGAATACTCCCAAACTCATTCTATGAAGCCAGCATAACCCTGATACCAAAACCAGGTAAAGACACCACAAAAATAGACAATTACAGGCCGATATCCCTCATGAACATTGACGCAAAAATCCTCAACAGAATTTTAGCCAGTAGAATTCAGCAACATACCAAAAACATGATTCACCACGACCAAGTCGGATTTATACCAGGTATGCAGGGATGGTTCAACATTAGAAAAACCATCAACGTAATCTATCACATAAATAAAACAAAAGACAAGAACCATGTGATCTTATCAATCGATGGAGAAAAGGCATTCGACAAAGTCCAACACCCATTCATGATAAAAACTCTCAACAAAGTAGGAATACAAGGGAAATTCCTCCATGTAATTAAGGGCATTTATACAAAACCAATAGCCAACATCATCCTGAATGGAGAGACTTTGAAAGCATTCCCCTTGAGAAGAGGAACCAGACAAGGATGCCCTTTATCACCACTATTATTCAACATTGTGCTCGAGATCCTAGCCAGAGCAGTTAGGCTAGAAAAAGAAATAAAGGGCATCCATATAGGTAGGGAAGAACTCAAAGTGTCTGTATTTGCAGATGATACAATCTCATACACAGAAAACCCCAAGGAATCCACAAGAAAACTACTGTAACTAATAGAAGATTTCAGCAAAGTTTCAGGATATAAGATACACATACAAAAATCAGTTGGATTCCTTTACACCAACAGAGAGAACCTTGAAGAGGAAGTCACCAAGCAATACCATTTACAGTAGCCCCCCAAAAGATAAAATACTTAAGACTAAATCTAACCAGAGATGTAAAAGATCCTTACAGAGAAAACTACAGGACATTACTGCAAGAAACTAAAAGAGACCTGCATAAGTGGAAAAATACACTTTGCTCATGGATAGGTAGACTCAACATAGTGAAAATGTCAATTCTACTCAAAGCAATCTACAGATACAATGCAATCCTGATCCAAATTCCAGCAGCGTTTTTTAATGAGATGGAGAAACAAATCACCAACTTCATATGGAAAGGGAAGAGGCCC
>NW_004444033.1:5318222-5430090 GCF_000243295.1 Trichechus manatus latirostris | reverse complement strand
GATCATTAGCCATCAGAGAAATGCAGATCAAAACTACAATGAGAAATCATCTCACCCCAACAAGGCTAGCATTAATCCATAAAACACAAAATAACAAATGCTGGAGAGGTTGTGGAGAGACTGGAACACTTATACGCTGTTGGTGGGAATGTAAAATGGTCCAACCACTTTGGAAATCGATTTGGCGCTTCCTTAAAAAGCTAGAAATAGAAGTACCATACGATCCAGCTATCCCCCTCCTTGGAATATATCCTATAGAAGCAAGAGCCGTCACACGAGTAGATACATGCACACCCATGTTCATCGCAGCACTGTTCACAATAGCCAAAGGATGGAAGCAACCCAAGTGCCCATCAATGGATGAATGGATAAACAAACTATGGTATATCCACACAATGGAATATTACACAACGATAAAGAACAATGATGAAGCTGTGAAACATCGTATAACTTGATGGAAGCTGGAATTTATTATGCTGAGTGAATTTAGTCAGGCACAGAAGGACAAATACTGTATAAGACCACTATTAAAAGAACTCAAGAAAAGGTTTAAACACAGAAGAAAAGATTCTTCGATGGTTATGGGGGTGAGGAGGGAGGGTGAGGGTTATTCACTAACTAGATAGTAGATAAGAATGATCTTAGGTGAAGGGAAGGACAGCACACGGGAAGCCAGCACAATTGGACTAAACCAAAGCTAAGAAGTTTCCTCAATACAATCAAATACTTTGAGAGACAGAGTAACAGGGATGCGGGGTCTGGGGGCTATGCTTTCAGGGGACATGTATGTCAATTGGCATAACAAACTTTATTAAGAAAATGTTCTGTATCCTACTTTGGTGAGTGGCGTCTGGGGTCTTAAAAGCTTGCAAGTGGCCATCTAAGATGCATCAGTTGGTCCCAACCACTTGGAGTAAAGGAGAAGGAAGAACACCAAAGACGCAAGGAAAGTATTGGCCCAAGAGACAGAATGGGCCACATAAACCAGAGACTTCATCAGTCTGAGACCAGAAGAACTAGATGGTGCTGGGCTACCACCAATGAACGTCCTGACAGGGAACACAACAGAGGGTCCCTGATGGAGCAGTAGAACGATGGGATGCATAACTCAAATATTAGTAAGAAGACCAGACTTAATGGTCTGACTGAGACTGGAGGCGCCCCGGACAGCGTGGCCCCTGGTCTGTCCATCACCGCAGAACTAAAACAGTTTCCGAGGCCAACTCTTCAGACAGGGATTGGACTGGACTGTGGGACATAAAGTGATACTCGTGAAGAATGTGCCTCTTAGACAAGTAGATATAAGAGACCAAAGGGGCGGCTTCTGTCCAGAGGTGAGAGGGGAAGGCAGAGAGAGTTAGGAGCTGGTTGAATGTTCATGGGGAATCGGGCGGAGGGGAGGAGTGTGCTGTCGCAGAATGGGGTGAGTAGTTGGGGTCTCGTAACAACGTATGTTAAAAAAAAAATTCTGTATGGGAGACTAACTTGAAATGTAAACTTCATTTAATTACGTCAATTAAAAAAAAAAGAAATTAAAAAAAAAAAAAACCCTCTTGTGCCCAGTGGTACATAGAGCAACCATGAAATTTTTTAGCCTCTGGGGTTTGTTGGGAACCTGCTGTACCACTGACAGTCTATGCTGCCACAGGACAGGGGCCTTTATGACTGTTTGAAAGAGAAGAAATGGACACGTGCTGCAAACTACTGTTTTTACAGGGTATTGTATGAGGTGTCTGAATTTTTGGTAGGAAAAATAGAAATCTTGACAATTTTTATTTGTTACACGTATGTACCAGTAGACCCCAGTGAGGGCTCTGGGGTGTCATTAGTGGTACTTCACATGTCCCACTAAACACTGAGGGTAGGTTTGTGGGAGGGGGCAAGAAAAAATAAATCCATGCTACCTACCCAAAATTCAGACACACTCAATGATTCAGCATGCTTCCAGTAATGAAAATACATGGTATCAGCAAAAAATCCAAAGCAGAAAATAATTAGGTCACCAAAGGGTTAAAGAAGTTGGATGATCTGCACATGAGCAAATCACAGCAAAAGGATGAGCCAGGACTCAAACACAGGCTGTCTGACACCTGGCCGGCCACTGCTTCCCACGTGATGCCACTCTTTCTCCTTTCTGTAAGAGTGCCGCTAAAGCGAGCACTCCGCGTTGATCACAGAAAACTTGGAGTAAAGGTTAGACGTAAGGAACATTTGTCTCAGGGTTAATTTTGTTTGGGGAGGGTGGGCCCAGAGCTCTGGCGAGCATAAACTGACTCTGTAAACCTGGACTCTGTAACACTTGAACCACGTCCACAGCATCGGCAATTACAGCAATACCTGCATTGTAAAGACCCAGATGGAGAAATCACCCCCCTCCCGCCCCAAATTAGCAGGAGTTCCTAAAGGGCAGCAGCTTCTTGGTTCCCCGTCTCCATGCTTCCCCCCAACATGGGTCTCATGTTGTTAATTTTTGTTGTACTCCACTTTTCCTTTCTCTTTTCAACACCTCTGCACTGGCCACCCAGGACTTAGAGGAACTTCCCTGTGAAGCCCAGTCTGAAACGGGAACTAACTGCACAGAAGCAGGGAGAGCTGCGCCTACGCCTGTGTGCATGGCCCATGGGAGGGGCGCATCCTTCTCAGGAAGGGGAGAAATGAGCTGTTCCAATGCTTGAGCCCTGGTCAGGCCTCTGACAACTGCTTTCTCTTCTACCGAGCTCTGTAGCAGTAGGATTCTTTTCAATTGTAGACATTTACAGTTATTCTCCATGTAAAGGGTTCCTGTTGTGTTGACATGCTACAGAGTATTCCTCCTCTTTTTATTGAGGAGATCTGTCAGCTCTCAAGGGAGCCCTGGTGGCACGGTGGTTAAAGCACTCAATTGCAAACCAAAAGGTCGGCGGTTCAAACTCTACCAGCTGCTCTGTAGGAGAAAGACCTAGCAATCTGCTCCCATAAAGATTACAGCCTACGAAACCCTTTGGAGCAGTTCTCCTCTGTCCCATAGGGTCGCTATGAGTCAGAATCAACTCCACAGCACACAATAACATCAGTTCTCAGGTGACAGAGAGAGGGTGACTATTGTATAGTGTAGTTGGTTTGAATTAAATTCTTAACCCCAGGTATAGGTGCTGTTTTTACTCATCTTCAATCTGAACATTATAGTCATATCATGCAAATGGTTTCCATACTCTACTTTTCTTTAAATAGCAGTTTGGTAAAAATTATAAAAACATATCACATTAGTGAAAATTTTCTTCCAAAGTATAAAATACAGATAGTTTCATTAATTCTTTTGATACATTCTTCATGTTTGTTCCGAGTACCCAAAAATGAGAAACACGGGTGTTGAGGTTAAAGTGGCAGTGTCACCAGCTTTGAGCTGAGGGCTTAAAGGTACTGTGCAGTAACTATTTGCTTGCACTTGTTTTTATTTATTTGTATTCTTCAGTTCCCGTTTAAGTAGCCGCTTGTGTTTTCCTCCCACTACCTCCATACCCCGCCCCCCATTCCCAGCCAGGATGGAAACACATTAACAAAGAAAGGACGGGTGGTGGTGGTTTTAATACTGCTTGTTTAGCACAATGTCTGCTAGTGTCTCCAGGAGATAAACGCTGTCACCATTGATACTCTCTAAAGTGGGGTTAAAGCAATTTTTCTTCCTCATTTTACCCTGTTGTCAAGAAATCGTACCGTTCTCTGTGATGTGGATGATCAGGTTTGGGTAAAGCCAAGAGAAATAACAAGCTGTCATATCTGAGCCCTCACTGGCCACCTTCAAAGAGTGCTCTGGTGTGACAAGCACGTGGGCCGCCCTGCTAATGTAACCCGCTCTTACAAATCAGTTTTGTTCTGCCCCTGACTCAGGCAAATCTGAGAAGGTTCGTTCTTCTCACACACAAGGAGACAGCACCCAGAGGCTGTCTCTCTCGGTGTTTCAGTGCCTGGTAGGGAAAGTAATGTCCGTATTTGAAATTTAGGGACAAGCGAAAATAACTTGTCTCCCTTTCCTTGAAGGGTTAATGCTCTCACCAGCCTCAGATTAGTTCGCCTGAATCTTAAAATTACTTTTCTGGTCACGCACACTGAAGGCCTAAGCATTTGTGAAATGTGTCTCTTTTTCTTTTTTCTCTCTCCTGATGCTGTTCTCTCTTGGCTGTGTTAATTACACAGGGGTTGAGAAACCAAATTAAAATTAGGCATGGCTGGTAAACAGTGATCACGTTGCATGCTTTGAGCCTTGCTTGTTGGAGTTACTTCTCCTTCCTGAGAGCTTCCCCCAGCCCCCTCCTTGTTTTAAGGAAATATCATAAGCTCTTTTAGAAATAGTCACAGGAAGTGAATACCCATATGCTGGTTACTCACCAGCAACTGAGCGTTGACAGGTGAAGAGAGCGGCTGCTGCAGCCCTCCCGGGTTTCTTTGAAAATTTCCAGCAGAGCCGAGGATTAAATGAGGGTGTGTAACCAAAGGGTTTTTCTATAGACCGAGAGAGCCGTGAGAGGAAATTGGTCACTGCGTGTCATCTTGCGGTCCGGTGATTCAGGGAGCCGTGGTGGAGGTCAGCAAGGCACGTGGCCGCCATCCCCGAGGTTTCTGCCTGCTTCTCAGAGGGTACGCTGTCTTCCAAAAATGAGTGCTCCTCCACCCCCAACAACGATTCTTCTGCAATGAATCACTTCCAGAAATGAATAGCCACGGTTTTTTGGAATGAACGTTGTGAAATCCCTCCGCTTATAATGGCAGGTTTTCAGTTGGTGGTTTTATCAGACAGAATTTCTCAAGATCAAAACGAAACCTTCTCTTTAAAAAGGAAAAAAGTCTTATCAATACAGAAAGCAAAAGTATCTCCTGTCTCCTACCGAAGAACTGTCACTGCAGATCTTATGTGCCTGTATTTAGAGACACATGTCCATATATATGCCTGGATGTATGAGTTCTTGGAAGCATGGATTCATAGCCAGTAGCTGGTGATTTCACCTGCAAAAGATCGCTAACTACAAGAAGTGTTCTCTGCGGTGAGTACGTGGTAGTTTCAGAAGATTATTACTAAACCGGTGTTCATCATCTTGAATCATGAATTTTAAGGACTTCGAGCAGCTCTTAAATACTTTTATTTTATATGATTAATGGGTGGAAACATAGGATTCACAGAAGTCTGTGAAGGGTTTTTAAGAACATGGATTAACTGAATAATCATAGAATCTTTTGAGTATATTTGTCCTTTTGAGGAGAAAAGAGTATTTTACAGAAGGAAGCAGTTTGTGGGGGACTTTTAAGAGGTACAGTCACTGCTTTTTTTTTTAAATACATTTTAAGTATCACTCGCTACTCTCGTGTGAAGGAAATAAATGAATAGATGGTCTCAACAGAGAAAGTCATGCCAACTCTTTATAAATGAAGAGACTTCATCCCTATGTTGTTCTAACTGGGCTTCTTTCTTCCTGGGTATTCACGTGGTGAAACTGTTCGATGAAGAAGACTAACTTTCTGGCAATACCTGCAGTGTGTCTCATTTAAAATGCAGTGAATTTTTGATGGATTATCAGTAGCACTTTTATCCAAGGGGCATGGACAGGGAACCGGATTACTGGAAGCAGTGAGTGTAGTTGAAGGAATTGTTCTCCTTCCAGTGGATAAGTTATTTGACCTACTGACTCATTTCTCGGGAATTAGGAAAACAGCCTGGTGTGGTTTTCATTATTAGCCCTGGAGGATTCCAAAATCGGTGTGCCTGCAAATAAGATGAGCTGGAGAAAGGTGGTGTTGGCACTTGTTACTTCTACTTGCCCAGTCTCCTAATGGAATTCAATTCTTTGCTTTCAGGATAAGTCCAGCCTGCACTTGGGGCCCTCTGTGTGACCGACTGTTCAATGGTGAGTTTGTATGACAACAGTTTCTCATTTTTACTAGTTTTCTGCTTTCTAAATTCCTAAACGGCATTTCATAAAAGGAAACGCTTTAAAGAACTGTTGTTTTTTTTTTCTTTCTGATACGTTTTTAATTCATTTTGTATTTACCTGTAGAAAATGTTCTGGGTGTGATCATTATAAAAGATAACATAACCTGTAGACAACAATGAAAGTTAAGGATTAAGATATATTTTGATAGATTTTTGCAGCCTATTGACGTGAAGGCAGTTTTGATTTTGACGTAGTTATATTCAACGATTTTTTTGTAATGTTATTTTAAATGCAAGTATGAAAGATAACGTGTAGCAAAAATAATATAATTGCTACCCGTTAATGAAAGAGGCGTGTGTTTTTAACTAGTAACGTAATATTTATGTGCAGAGGAACTTGTGATTCATGATGTTTTGGTTTTGAACTAAATGTTACCACGTAAACAAAAAAGTACCAGAAGACAAAGCAAGTATGTTGAATTTGGATAAAAGCAGAAACAGAGAAAAGAGAGCCTTGAGTTTTCAAGTGTTAGATAATTATTTCTGTATAATTTCATATATGCTGGACCCCCCCAAAAAAAATCATACCCTTAGATTATGTTCTTCATTAATGCAACACATGCTTGATGTATAGCAGTTATAGAATTTCTTATTCTCTTCGGAGGTGGCTGAGTAGAAAGTTGAATCTATCCCGCTGATGCTGTTTATTCAGTTTTCTGTTCTATGTCCAAATGCCTTAGAGTTCTTAACCTTCCAAAGCGTTAGATCCTTTGAGATTATGATGGAGGCCATGAGTCATTTTTCTAAAAAACACCCCCATACACAAACACTCACCTGCATTTTCAGGGCATTCCCAGACCCAGTAAAGCTCATCCATGCCCCCAGGTCAAGGATGCTGGCCTCAGAGGGAGACTTGACCATGATCCCACCATTGCTTAGCTTCCCAGTAAACATGATTATTAAAAAGAGGACACCTCCAGGTCAGAAACAAGTCACTGTCCGTGGTTGCTAGGCGGGTGTGCAAAGCCTGAGAAAAGGAGAAAGGGTGGAGAGAATATGTGACTAATACTAAAAAAAACAAAAAGCCAGAGCCACTGCCGTCAAGTCGATCCCAATTTATAGCGACCCTATAGGGTTTCCAAGTCTGTAAATCTTTATGGAAGCGGACTCCTGCCACATCTTCCTCCCACGGAGCCGCTGGTGGTTTCGAACCCTCAACCTTTTGGTTAGCAGTCGATTGCTTTAACCACTGAGCAACCAGGGCCCCCATATTCAAAAATAGTTTTTAAAAAGTGGTTAATAGTATCAGAACCTTCAAACTGATACCCCAGAATCCCTAAACATTAATCATGTATGTGTGTAAAGTACGTTGTGAATTCAGGTAGAGAGTTAAAGACTCGAGGTTAAACAATCAGAGAGAGTTTTCCTTATACATATTTTTGCCTCTGTCTTTTGTGCAGTGTATAACTGTTTCTTTTTCTTTTTTTCCTATTGCGTATGTTACCAAATTAAGTAGGGTTGGAATTTTCTAAATTCCAGGAATGTAATTCATAACAGTTGTAACAAACCAGAAAAATGATCTTACATTAGCTGAGAAATTTGGTGAAGGTAGACACAAGATAGTTTAGTCGAGTACAAAAGAAACACAGTTTAAAAAAAAATGTAGCACTTACTGCCCATAAACTAAATTTAAGTCAATGCCGCAAGACTGTCGTGGAAAAAATAGACACAGTTCTTGGGTGTATTAAAAAGAGAATAACATAAAAGAGCATGAAAATAAGACTTGACATTAGTCAGACTCTTCATTGTGCCCAAGTTTGAGTCATGCTTGAAAAAAGATTTTGCACTGGTAAAGGCTCACATACAAGCAGCAGAAATCACACACCCTTCTACGAAAGGATAAAGTAATGGAGGGTTTTAGTTCCGAAAAAGACTGGAGAATTTCTTGCTACTAATAGTCATTAAGGACTGTCTGATCTCTCCCTGCACTCCTGGCGCCCAGCATGTTGCCTACATTCAATAAATTGGAGTGCTGTAAGTGCCCTTGGTGTTCAGGAATGTTAGTGACGCTTCTGTGATACACCCAGCAGGACTAAAGAGATTCAAATAAAACCAGAGAGATACTATCAGAACATAAGGGATATAATAGATAAACATGTTGGCTGATTAATAGATGAGAAGGACTCAAATGCCAATTGATAAAATAGTTGAGTGGTTAGCCGAGGAAAGTTATGAAATCTTGTGTTGGTACCTCTTTCAAGATAAACTTGGTAACTCTGTTCTAGGTGATGGAGCCGTTTATTCATTCATTTAGCAAACATTTGCTGGGGTCCTGCCTTGCTAGGGGTCCATGGTCTGGCAGAGGAGGCGGAGATGCAAAAACAGAATCACGGTGTCTGATTAGTGCTGTGGTCGCATAGAAACAGGTGCCTTGGAGCTTGTAATTCTTAGCCTCCACTCACAAGGCTCCTGATGGAGGTGATCTCTGAATTGAATCTTAAAGAACAGTCTCCAAGGAGGTAGCCAGATGAAGGAGGCAAGCGTGGTGGTGAGGGTTCAGGCAGAAGGAAGGGCGTATGCAGAGGCTCAGTCATCGGAGGGGTGTGGTGGAGGGTGTGGGGAAAGGAAGCATGAGAGAAGATAAGCTGAAAGAGTTATTGATAACACTGGGTCTGGTTTGCCCTGCCATGTTTGCCTAAAGGGTTCTACCTGGGAGAGTGACATGGCCAGGTGCATACTTCAGGAAGATCACCCAGGCTGCAGTAAAGAGAATGAGTCGTGGGGGAGAGGAAGAGAGGACAGGTCTGGCAAGGCAAGGAGAGCAGTGGAAAGCTGCTTTGGTAATGCATTGGAGAAATTAGGAGGAAATAGACAGTAATGGGTTCAAGAGAGATTAACCAGTTGCCGTTGAGTCAGTTCTGACTCATAGTGACTCCATGTGTGCAGAGTAGAACTGCTTCATAGGGTTTTCAAGGCTGTGACCTTTCAGAAGCAGAACATCATGTCTTTCTTCCAAGGAACCTCTGGTTGGGCTGGAACCTCCAAACTTTCAGTTAGCCAACGACCACCTGTTCGTACCACCCAGGGACTCCAAGGTTCTTGATACACTTTGCCAAATTGTTTCCCAGAAAGCTTACACCAAGTTACGCACATTCTAGCAATGTATGGAAATACCTGTCTCCCTGTATTTTCAACAGCAGTGTCATCTTTTTTTAATCTTTACCAATTTTTTAGACAAAAATGTTGCATTATTCTTGGTTCACTCATTCAACAGCTATTTAATGAATACCCACTCTGTTCCAGGCATGTAGCATTCTTTTATTGCTATCAGTAAAGTTGATTTTTTTTTCCATCTATTTATCATTAGCCTGTTGTTTTCTTTTGTTAATATTCTGTTTATGTCCATTATCAACTTTTCTGTTGGGGTGGGACTGTGTCTATAATCTGGTTGTAAGGTCTCCTTTATGCCTGTGTGTGATATTGGAAGCCAGTATTTTTCCTAGCTTCTTTGACTTTTAATTTTACTTATGATTTTTTTTGAGATACAGAAACTTTAAATTTATTTAGTTGAATAAATGATTTTTGTCTCTCTTTTTCTTTGTTACTTCTATAACCTTGAGCTTAAAAATTCCTTCCCTCTCAGAAGTTTAAATGTTTTACGTTAAACCCATCAAATTTATCTGAAATTTATTTTTATGTAAGGTGTGAGGCAAGGATTCAGACAGATTTTTTTTTTTCACACAGTTGAGTCCCGAATGTTGTGTGTTGAGTAATCTGTCTTTGCCTAGTTAATGTGGGTGCTTCCTTGATTTCATATTTCATGACCTCTTACTGTTACACCTAGCTGTCGGAATCCTTGAGTTTTGGGATGTTAGGACCTGGGTGGAGGATGTGATCATATTTTTTCCCAGCATTTCATTATGAAAATTTCAAACATACAGCAAAGTTGAAAGAATTTTACAATGACCTTCCAGCTAGATTCTAGAATTAATATTTTACCACATTTTCTTTATCATACATATATTCAGGTAATTTTTTTTTTTTATGGTGGTGAAAATATACGCACCAAAACATTCATCAATACAGCCACTTGCACATTTACAATTCAGTGACATTGATTATATTTTTCATGCTGTGCTGTCATTATTGCTATCCTTTTCCAAAGTATTCCACCACCATTAACATAAACTCATTGCCCCCCCCCAGACAAAAACCCCACCTTATCTTCTGCCTCCCACCCTTGCTAACCAGTAATAATCGTTGGTTTCTATATATTTGGTTATTTCATATAAGTGAGCTCATACAGTATTTGTACTTCTGTGACTGACTGACTTCACTCAGCATGATGTTTTCAGCATTCGTCTGTGGTGTGGCATGCATCAGAATTTAATTTCTCTGTGTTGTTGTTGTGTGCCATCGAGTTGATTCTGATAGAGCAACCCTATAAGACAGAGTGGAACTGCCCTGTAGGGTTTCCTAGGCTGAAATCTTTGTGGGAGCAGACCTCCAGGTCTTCTCCTGCAGAGCAGCTGGTGGGTTTGAAACGCCAACCTTTTGGTTAGCAGAGCACTTAACCATTGCACCACCAGGACTCCGTTATTTCTGTTTATGACTGTGTAACATTCCATTGTATGTATATACCACATTTTGTTTACCCATTCATCTGTTGATAAACATTTCAGTTGATGTGATAATTTTTAAACCTTCTTAATCATTATTTGAATTCAGAAGTGGAATATCAAAGATACTTTATTTAATCCTACTTTTTTGTAGATTTGATTTCCAGGAAACTTTTAGCAATTTATATTATATTTGGGTCTTTTTGTTATAATGAGGGGTACTATTAGGAAGAGAAAACTAAAATGAAAATATCTTTAAATCATGCTAATTATTTTCGTTTAAAAGAGTTGATACTGTGTTCTCTCATCTAAAATCATAAACTGCCTTTAGCTCAAAATGAATATGTGCAGTAGACCTGTGTTCAGTTTTCCTAGAAAATAAGCAAGCTTCTATTAGTAGTATCAGATTTTATAGTACAGTAAGATAGTGAACAGTATAAGAGATGCCAAGGAAGCTGCTTTCCAAAATACATTTTGGTCATTTCTTTGTCTGAACGTGGTTTCAGTTTTAAGGGTTATGATCATTATTCACATAAGATGAATCTCTTTTCAAACATAATTCCCTATTAAGAGTTCCCTACTAATACAGTAAGGAGCTCAGATGGTGTAAACAATTTGCGATCAGCTGCTAACTTTTAAAGGTTGGTGGTTTGAACCCACACAGCAGCTCCGCGGAAGAAAGGCTGTGTAACACATGGGGTCGCCATGACTTGGGGGTCAACTTGATGGCAGCTAACAATAACTCTAATACGGTACAGTTGCTTTTTGTTCTTTTGTATAGAACTGAAGAGTACATTTAGGATAGGGATAGAAAGGCCACGTGGACTCTGAGCTGAGGTGCTATAGGAGTCTGGTGGATAGGCCTTGTCAGAGCAGCCAGGGGGCTGCCTGGGCCACAGGGCTGGAGGTGGCTCTAGAAGAAGACTTTGGCCACAGTAAGGCCACTTTCCTGAGAGGCTGTTTAGCCAGGGCTTTGTTCACCTCAGCCCGGCCCTGCTGACGTCTGCACCGAATGTCCCTCTCATGGCGTGTGGTCTTCGACCAAGGAGTGAAATCACCTCCTTCCAGCTTAACTGATGAGCATCCTGAATTCCCAGGAAGTTCATGAGACCTGACAGAACCCCAGCTTAGAGATGGGTTTGCATCTGTGCCTTAATAAACTGTCCCGGGATATCTGCATGCCGGTGCAGCGTTCCGACTGCGAGCTGGGGGAAGGTCACCACCTGCACTAAAGCCTCGCCTAGGTCACAGCAGAAGTTAACTGTGGTTCATGTGCTGTGTGGAGTCTTCTCCCCTCTAAGCCTCAATTTCCTATCTGTAAAATGGGTTGATTTTATGGGATTATGTAGAACAGTCTTTATTTATCCAAAACCTGTGATTTTAATCTAGTTTTGAATGTAGGTCAGTATCCACCTCCTTCTCAGAAATCTGGGAAGACAGTTTGTTTCAGCTTCTCTGAATAGTGCTTCCCAGGGTGTGAGGAACATTCACGGAGCTCACCAGAGACGGGTCAGGGCTGGAGTGGAAAGCCTTTAGCTCTAGCTCCTGTGGCCATTCAGAGGAACACTGACAAGCTACTTAGCACGTTCCACCTCGCCCTCGGGGAGACTCCTGGGCTCTAAATTACCTACTCTCAGCGATCAGTGCTACAGACTTTTAGAAGTATACCCAAGAAGTGTTAAGAAATTTAAGGATGGCCATGCTGAAAAAATGCAGCGTAACTTAATTTGATATTCTAATAACATCAGAAGAAGCCCTGGTGGCCACAGTGTATAAGCACTCGGCTGCTGACCAAAAGGTCGGCAGTTGGGAACTCACCCAGCAGCACCTTGGGAGAAAAGACCTATCGATCTGCTCCTGTAAAGATTATAGCCTAGAAAACGGCTTTCTACTCTGTCACGCGGGGTCACACAACAACAACAGCAGTAACATCAGCATTCAGAAGGAGCTTTCTACTTGAGTGAATGATCTTCAGAAAAAAATAACCTGGGTTTTTTCTCCTGCCCTTTTCCCTCACACTTTTATGCTCCAGCAAGAGCCAGCTTGTTGCTTCGCAAACCTATGGAGTTGTTCCTTGTTGCCCATTGTTGCTTTGACAATGCAGCTCCCTCCCCACGGACACCCTGGCCCATGGTCCCCTCTCCAACCCCCAAAGCGTTCTGCAGCATCACTCCCCTGGGAGGCCGGCCCTGACGGCCTCACCATGGTCATCTCTCCCAGCCCAGTGTTGCCTAGACTGCACAGAAAAGCAAATTCTAAAGTTTTGGGGTTTTATTAGTTGGCCAGGACAAGGAGGACAGCTACAAAGCATCTCCTCTGACCTGGTATTTTCCTTCCTGTTAAAACATAAAGAAGATGGAGGTAAAAAGCTCCCCCTCCTCCAGTTGTCACCATGGTGGTGTTGTTGGTTGTCATTGAGTCAATTCGGACTTATAGTGATCCCATGTGACAGAGTAGAACTGCCTCACAGGGTTTTCTTGGCTGTAATCTTTACGGGAGCAGATTGCCAGGTCTCTTCCCATGGAGCCGCTGGGTGGGTTTGAACCACCAACCTTTCGGTTAGCAGCCGAGCACGTAACCAGTGTGTCACTACATAGGGTTTATTTTTCATCTTTTAAATCTACAACTAGTTGTAAAATGTAGCTTCCAGGCTACATCTGAAGGAATAAGATTGGGAGGTTACTTACCAGCTTCCGTAATGTGAGCACGAGGATTCCTGAGGCAGATGTCCTCGGGAAAGCTGACGTGAGTGCTCCTTTATAAGCTGGGTCATACCTGCATGTCCTATCGCTAGAGGTGTTAGCATGCCAAAAATGTAAATAGTTTTAGAATGAGTTCAAACAAAATTTGGATATATTCACTGACGGTAGGATTGTATAACAGGTTAGTCAGGAAAATAAGAGATACTTGAGATACATCTTTAACTTTGTAAGGTAGTTATCCTGAAGAGGAAGCTGTAATGAAATATGTTGTTGTTGTTAGCCACTGTCGAGTCATCCCCCAACTCATGGGGACACTACAGATCGGTCCATTGTGATCCATAGGGTTGTCGTTGGCTGAGTTTCAGAAGTAGATCGCCAGGCCTTTCCTCCTCATCTTTTTAGTCTGGAAGTTCCACTGAAACCTGGTCAGCATCATAGCCACACACAAGCCTCCACTGACAGACGGGTGGTACCTGTGCTAAGGTGCATTGACCAGGAATCAAACCGGGTCTCCCACATGGAAGGGGGAATGCTACTGCTGAACCGCCTGTGCCCTCACTAATATATATGAATATTCTTAATATATATGAATATATGAAATAATGAACTATACTGTGGCGCTGCTCGCAGGGGTTAAGAGAAATAGAGGATGTTTCCCAGGAGGGCATTTCACATACATATTTAACAAGAGTCCTTGCATATGAAACTGAAATATCATCACTGTGATGACAAAGTGTTGGTTAGCTATGACTGCATATGAGACAAGCTTGATTAACCCAGAACTCCAGGTCACTACAGCTGCGTTTTTGTGCCCTCAGAGCTCTGGGGTTAGGGTTAATAGGGATAATTAATTTCTATGTTCAGTCTCTAACTTTTCATTCACGTGAACTATAGGTGAGAGTAGACCTGATCCAACACAGGTGCAAGAGATTAGTAATAATAGCAACAGCAGCAGCAAACACTGTGAGCTGAGCACTATGTGCCAGCAAGTGTGCCAGGGACTTCCCGTTGATTATCTCTTTAAATAAACAATCCTATGTGGCAGGTACTATTATAATACCCATTTTACAGGTGAGAAAAACAAGGCTCAGAGAAGCCAAGTCATTTCACCCACAATTACATAGCTAGTAAAGAAGAGCCCCACCACTCCTCTGTCAGACTCAAAGTAGAGTTGGACCTTACTGACGTGGATGGAGTAAAGCTTTTGGGGCCTTCATTTGCTGATGTGGCACAACTCAAAATGAGAAGAAACAGCTACAGAAACCCACTAGTAATTGGAATGTGGAATGTACAAAGTATGAATCTAGAAGAACTGGAACTTGTGAAAAATGAGATGGAACGCTTGAAGATTGATGTCCTAGGCATTAGTGAGCTAAAATAGACTTGTATTGGCTATTTTGAATCAGACAAAATCAGACATCTACTGTGCCAGGAATGACAAATTGAAGAGGAACAGTGTTGCATTCATTGTCAAAAAGAACATTTCAAAATATATCCTGAGGTACAACGCTGTCAGTAATAATATCCATATGCCTACAAGGAAGACCAGTTAATGCAACTTTTATTCAAATTAACGCACCAGCCACCGATGGCAGAGATGAAGAAACTGAAGATTTCACCACCTTCTGCAGTCTGAAGTTGACCAAATGTGCAGTCAGGATGCACTGATAATTACTGTTGATTGGAATGTGAAAATTGGAAACAAAGAAGAAGGGTCAGAAGTTGGAAAATACGGCCCTGGTGATAGGAACGACACAGGAGATTGCATAATAGAATTTTGCAAGACCAAAGACTTCTTCGTTGCAAATGCGTTTTCTCAACAACATAAATGGGAATTATACACGTGGACCTCACCAGATGGAATACACAGGAATCAAATCAACTACATCTGTCGAAAGAGACAGTGGAGAAGCTCAATATCATCGGTCAGAACAAGGCCAGGGGTCAACTTCAGAACAGACCATCAATTGCTCATATGCAAGATCAAGGTAAAGCTGAAGAAAATTAAAAAAGGTCTGTAAGAGCCAAATTATTAATACAACCTTGAGTATATCACACATGAATTTAGAGACCATCTCAAAAACAGATTTGACACATTGAACACTAATGACTGAAGACTAGATGAGTTGTGGGATGACGTCAAGGACATTATACATGAAGAAAGCAAAAGATCATTAAAAAGAAAGAAAAGACCAAAATGGATGTCAGAAGAGACTCTGAAACTTGCTCCTGAATGTAGAGTAGCTAAAGCGAATGGAAGAAATGATGAAGTAAAAGAGCTGAACAGAAGATTTCAAAGGGCAACTCAAGAAAACAAAGTGAAGTATTATAATGAAATGTGCAAAGACCTGGAGATAGAAAACCAAAAGGGGAGAACATGCTTGGCATTTCTCAAGCCTATAAAGAACTGAAGAAAAAAATTCATGCCTTGAGCTGCAATGTTGAAGGATTCTATGGGCAAAATATTGAATGACGCAGGAATCATCAAAAGAAAATGGAAGGAAGACACAGTCACTGTACCAAAAAGAGTTGGTGGATGTTCAGCCATTTCAGGAGGTAGCATATGATCAAGGACTAATGATATTGAAGGAAGAAGTCCAAGCTGCACTGAAAGCATTGGCAAAAAACAAGTCTCCACGAATTGACAGAATACCAATTGAGATGTTTTGGCAAATGGATGCAGTGCTGGAAGCGCTCACTCATCTTTGCCAAGAAATTTGGAAGACAGCTAGCTACCTGGCCAACCAACTGAAAGAGACCCATATTTTTGCCCATTCCAGAGAAAGGTAATCCGAGAGAATGCAGAAATTACTGAGCAATATTAATATCACACGTAAGTAAAATTTTATTGAAGATCAAGCAAAAACAGTTGTAGCAGTACATTGACAGGGAACTGCCAGAAATTCAAACTGAGTTTAGAAGAGGACGTGTAACGAGGCATATCATTGCTGATGTCAGATGGATCTTGGCTGAAAGCAGAGAATACCAGAAAGATGTTTACCTGTGTTTTATTGACTATGCAAAGGCATTTTATTGTGTGGATCATAACAAATTATGGATAACATTGAGGAGAATGGGAATTCCGGAACACTTAATTGTGCTCGTGAGGAATCTGTACATGGATCAAGAGGCAGTCAGTCGTTCAGACAGAACAAGGGGATACTGCATAGTTTAAAAGTCCGGAAAGGTGTGCATCAGGGTTGCATCCTTTCACCATACTTAATTCAGTCTGTATGCTGAGCAGATAATCTAAGAAGCTGGATTATATGAAGAAGAACATGGCATAAGGATTGGAGAAAGACTCATTCATAACCTGCAATATGCAGGTGACACAACCTTGCTTGCTGAAAGACGAGAACTTGAAGCACTTACTGATGAAGATCAAAGAGCACAGCCTTCAGTATGGATTACACTTCAACATACAGAAACAAAAATCCTCACGGTTGGACCTGTAAGCAACATCATGATAAACAGAGAAAATATTGAAGTTGTCAGGGACTTCATTTTACAGGTAGTACGTGACTTACAACAGGGTTCTGTTCCAACGACTCTGTCCTAAATCAGTTCTGATGTAAGTCGAATACCTCATTTTTTTTTTTGTTTTCATTATTATTGCCTTTTATTAGTAGTATCTTTATAAATTTAATCTTTATTTGTTTTCGGGGGTTGGAAACATTACATATAAACTTACGGATATATTTTAACATTGTATGTAGTGCATATTACTAATGATAAGATATACCAAAAAAAAAAAAAGAACAGGCAGTTATAAGTGCAATTTGTTGTAACTCAGATACCTTGCAAGTTGGGGACTACCTGTACTTGGATCCACAGTCAACGCCCATGGAAGCAGCAGTCAAGAAATCAAAATAAGTATTGCATTAGGCAAATCTGCGCAAAAGACCTCTTTAAAGTGTTAAATAGCAAAGCTGTCACTTTAAGGACTAAGGTGCGCGTGACTCAAGCCATGGTATTTTACGCTTCCTATGCGTGAAAAAGCTGGACAGTGAATAAGGAAAACCAAAGAAGAATTGATGCCTTTGACTTATGTTGTTGGCAAGAATATTGAATGTACCATGAAGTGCCAGAAGAACAAATATATCTTGGAAGAAATACAGCCAGAATGCTCCTTAGAAGCCAGGGTGGCAAGACTTCATCTTACGTTCTTGGAACATGTCATCAGGGGGGACCATCCCCTACAGAAGGACATCATGCTTGGTAAAGTAAAGGGTCAGCAAAAAAGAGGATAGACCCTCAAGGGATGGATTGACACAGTGACTGCAACAGTGGGCTCAAGCATTGTATCGTACGTAGGGTCTCTATGAGTCAGAACATACTCGACAGCACCAAACAACAAGGAAGAGCCAGGGTTCAAATTCCAGCAGTCTGGCTCCTAAGTCTGAGCTTTTAATTTGTATCCTATTCAGTTTTCACAGGTGACTCATATTTTGGAGATAGCTTTATTCTTTTAGACCACTCAATTTTATTTACTCAGTTATCTTTTGTGGTGGTGTTAATGTATTAGGGAAGAATGAACGCATCCCCCAACGCTGAGCATTCGCGTGCCCTGCCTCACTAGATCACCTGGTTGCAGCTTGTTATTGATCATGCATATTGCCACAGTCCACCCGCCCACATGACTCCAGCTAATATGCTGTTGGTTATAAGAAAATACGTTCAAAAAAGGGAGTTAACAAAGCAATTCCCCCAGTTACCAATGAAACAACTTAGTGTGGCCCGGGATGGAATTCCCTTTCCTTGACTGTTAGAAATAAATAGAAGCTCATTAATGTAGCTCCTTCCAGTAAGTTTGGGCCCCATTTAAGTCAGTGTCAGGCCCCAGAAATCTGTTGTCTGGTGATGTTATTGTTGCCTGGTTGACTGCACAATGCCTCAGTTAGGACAAGTTGGTTTCCCACTGGTACTGCACAAGAGGCCTGTTCTGGTCTGGCCTCATCCAGGGCACAGCCCCCACCCTACCCCTAAATGCTGGTCTCTGATCCAGTCCATTGGAACAGGCCGTGCTTCCTTTGACTGAGCCTCCTCCCTCCCCTCTCTTCCTGGACCACCACTTAGACAACACCCCCTGGCAGCCTCCTGACTCCGGAGCACTGAATCAGGCACCCATGGACGCCTCCCCGGCACCCTCCACGTTCCCCTATGTGCCCACACCACCCTGCATCCTGATTTCCTGTGTTCCTGCCTGTCCTCCCTGACCATGGTGGCCCTGGAGAGCCAGCCCCGGGTGTTGTTTACTTTTGGGTGTCCACCCTGACACAGGACAATGCCTGACACGGCAGATGCTCGGTACACATCTGAATGAGAGATGGATGGAAATGACATACTCAGCAATGGTGGAAACTGATACACACGATTTGTCTGGTACTTTGCAGTTTATAAGGCGCTTTCGTACACCTGGCTTCATTTAATGCTCACAGCAACTCTGGGAAGTAGGTTTCTTTATCCCCATCTTACTGACTGGACACAGTGCACATATGTGGTGAGGTTGGCATGAGCTCGGGCCCTGGACTCCAGAGCCTCGGCTCCAGTACACTAGCAGATGAGCTAGAACAGAGTCCATAACAGAAGGTGTGTATCATCCCTGTCCTCAACTAGAGTCAGAAGAACTGACAGACTCCCATGCCTCTCCTCTCCCTTCCCTCCTGCCTCCCGAGCATCCTCCACCCCCTGTGTTTTTCCCAGGAAGTCCTTACCCGATAGGTGGTGGATACTCTCCAGGGTTTAAGGTGTAGAAAGTACAGCACTGTATTCAGACCAGGCTGGCTGCTTCCCTGCCTTTCTCCAGGGGAGGATTTTTGGAAAAGTGGAGACGTGTGGGGGTTCAGGTACAGTAAACGGAGTAAGGAAGATCACCGTGGAGTCAGTGAGCAGAATGAGAGGTGTGGATCCTGGGTGGTAAGACCAGAGTGAGGAGGTGTGAGTGGGCGGTGGAGGGTCGGCAGGTAAGAGGCGGCCGAGGGATTGCCTTGCTGGGTCGGCCTGTGTTGTTAATGACAGACCGGGGTGGTGTCCCCCACAGGCCTTCAGGGGAGCAGGGTGGAAGCCAGTGAGTTGGCAGCACCTTTGGACGCACCGAGCTCTGTATGAGCCACTCGCTTGCAGTGCAGAGCCTGCATCACTGTCACTAGCGGGGAACAGATCTGGGCAGTATTTCCTAACACTTGAAAATTCCGAATGTAATGCCCAGCCTTGCTCTGTGCTAGGTCCCCTGGCCATGCTGTCGAAGGGAGGGATTTTTAATCTCAAAGAGTAGTGAATCTTACCACCACAACAGGTCATTAGACCAAGTGGATAAACCCCTTCAGGACTGTTTGGAGAGTCAGTTAGGGACTCTTTCACACGTGGTTATTTGCAGAAGGAGGCTACCCTGGCATTTATGGTGGTTGTATTGGGTGGGAGGGCAAGATCAGGAAGAGGTGGAGAAGCGTAGGGAGGTGCCTTCTATAGCACATGCAGAGAGCAGGCACCTCAGGAAGGTCAAGTGGGCCAAGGCCGTTGTTCGTTCATTCACTCAACAAAAATCTGTGGAGCACCTACTGTGTGCCAGGCCCAGGTTAGCACTGCAGACACAGCGATGGAGAAGCGGGCCTGCTTTCTGTCATCGCCAAATCTAAGTAAACACACGGAACAGTCCAATGAAAACCAGCCTGCATGCTGAGAGGAATGAGGTGCTAAGATAAAAAGGGGGTACTTCCTTTAGAGGGGCTGTCTGAGGGGCAGAGAGCTCAAGGATGTGAAGGAATGTGTTGGTGGAAGACTCGAGGATGAGGGTCCCGAGCACATTTGGAAGGTCCTGGAAAAGGGAGTGAGTTTGGCCGCCAGAATCAGCAAGGAGGCAGGTGGAGCCAGAAGCTTTCACGAGGGTAATGAGCATCCAGGGGCAATGTCTATGTTTGTGCACTGCCCCCGCAGCTTCATCAAGTGGGGAGGGATAACTTGCTGGCCGGCCTCATCGGGTGCCCCCTTGGACTTGTACCTGGGGACGAATGCCCCTTGTAAACCCCATCACTATGCCTCTGCTTGTGACCCAGGGTGAGGGTGGGAGAGGTGAACAGGTGGGCTGTCAGCTGGTTGCCCCTGCTCTGGCAGGGGGTGATGCAGGGGTCCATTTCAGGAGTCTCGTGGGACCTCTCAACACCCACTGTGAGAATTCCTGCCTGGAGCACCCTGGCTCTTAGGAGAACCCTCCGCCCCAGAGACCACCACCCCTTTCCCTTCTGTTCATGCCACTTCCTTCTTGCGGGGGAGTGAACAAGAATGACAAAGCAAGTGACAGGGAATTTGAAACCAGGAGTCATTTCAGGTGCTAAAAAAGCGTGAAAGGATGCCCAGCCAAACCAAACCTACTGCCATTGAGTTGATTCTGACACACAGCGACCCTGTGGGACAGAGTAGAACTGCCCCGTAGGGTTTCCAAGGCTGTAAATCTTCACAGAAGCAGACTGCCCCATCTTTCTCCTGCATGGCGGCTGGTGGGTTCAAACCACCGACCTTTTGGTTAGCAGCCAAGTGCTTTAACCACTGTGCCACCGGGGCTGCTGAAAGTATGCCCAAGGGGCTATAAAGTGACTTTAAGTGGAACTGGCTTTGAGACAGCTGGGCTGGCCTGTTCCCCTGTGGCTCTCTCACAGAGAACTGGTGGCCAAATAATGCGGTCCTCACATTAAAGACAGAAATGTTGATTGATTCTGAAGTGAAGCCTGCATTGTTGGACCCCAGGCCCTGGGGACGGTCCCCACTGTTTCCTCCAGGCTGCTGTGCAGGCCCCATGTCTAACGTGCACCTCCTCAGGCTTGGGTGGGGCTCTGTGCATGCAGGGCCGGCCTCAGGTGCCCGCTGGCTGCAGTGTACCCTGTCCGAGGGTCTGAGGGCTGTGTCCCTGCGGTGTCTTGTGCCAGGGCGGGGAGCGGGGGCGTTGGAGCAAGTGTGCCTCATCCGCCCCTTCTCCACCAGGCTCTTCCTTGTCTTGGCTCTCTGTCTACCTCTCCCTCCATTTGAGAAGAAACGAACTTTGAACTTGGGGGGGGGGGCGGGCAGTGGCTAGAAGGAAAAGAGCGCTCAAGAGTATTGTGTAAACACTGTGGCTCTGATCTCTCTAATCTTTTACTACCTGTAGGGACAGGTGAATGCAGAGAGGCCGCTGGCAGGAAAGGCGGAGTTTTTTCAAGGCTGTGGGTTATGCAACCGAGCAGAATACCTTTGAAGCTGCAGAGGGAGATCAGAGCAGCTTGTTCACGAGGCATATTACGCAGAAGTTTCCTTTACAAGGTCTTATTTGCTTGGGTATCAGGAGGAATTTCTGTGCCAACACCAAGCTGGATCTCTGGGGCGAGCCAGGATCGCCGATCTGTAGTTGAAGTCAGCCTTGGTTTTTGTTTCGAAAGCTCTCCTTTCACAATTTCCCCGAGGTGCCGGTCTGAAGCAGTTCTTCTCCACAGCTGTTTTTGAATAGTATGTTGTTGAGTCCTGGTCTGCACCCTTGTAATAACGTTTGTGAGGAAGGAAAAAAAGAGAGAACTTCTCTGTTTATCCAGTTAAGCAGTGGAGGTAAACAGCGTTTAACGGGTTGTAACGACCAGGCCGTGCTGAGCTTGTGTCTGGGAGAGTGATCAGACAGATGAAAGGAGAAGTGGGAGATATTTTTAGCACAGCAGGGCGGCTTTGAAACACTGATTTCTCCAACTCTCTACTCCCTCATAATTCCTCATAAACTCATTGACAGGCGCATTTGCTCGAATTCAGTGTGTAAAGCACGTTGCTTCTGTCTTATGCTTTAAAATATTCATGAGGAATGGTGAGTGAGGGGTAGCTTTGAAACCCACGTCTGTGGGCCTGTTGGTAGGGTCCTTGATCCAGCTTGAAAGTGTGACGTTGCTGCGAAAGGCCGCCAAGAGGGCCCCCCCTCCCCGATCCTGCTGCGACTGGACTGCTTCTTGCCCTCAGAGGGGCAGCTTTTCGCAGGGTATAGTTGGCTCTCCCCCAGCTGCCTGCCTTTGTTGAGGCAGTTCAGGCATGTGTTGAAGTTCTGATGCGAACAATGTGACCTGCACAGTTAGGTTCTTACAACTTCGTGGTGCACTGCTTTAAACACTAGCAACGTTAAATCAATTCGGAACCTCCTAGAGGTTCTAAATCACGTACAATTTAAGTGAAGTGATAGAAGGAGGGGATCCCGCCTGGGATACAAGGGCAGTCTCTGGAATCACTTTTGAAGACTGAGGGCCTTTTGTGTGTAATTAGAAAAGTGTGGGTTGATTTCCACACAGGGTTTTTACCAGGCCTCCTTTTTAACTTCTGCTTGGCTGGTCTTTGCTTTGATGGTGGACCAGTCTGTCTCTCTTGGCCATCCCAGAGCACAGAGGAAACCCCCGCATACTGTTGGGAAGGAAGCTCTGGAGTCGGGTGGGAGGCCAGGTTCTTGTTCCCTCACCTGCGGTGTGATTCTGGGAAGGTTACTGGGCCTCTCTCATTCGCAGGATGAGGCAGTGTGTAGCATAGAAGCCCTGGAGCCACATACTGGAGTCTGAACCCCAGCTCTGCCACATACTGGCTGTGTGCCTTTGGGCACATTAATGTTACTTAATGTCTTTGTGCCTCAGTTTCCTGGTCTGTAAAATGGGGGTGATAACAGTGCCCACCTCATAGGGCTTTTGTGAGGATTGAATGGGTTACTAGGTGTGAAGCTCTTAGAACAGTGCCTGCAAGGTGATTTTGTCATTCCTGTGATAAATCACAGACTCCCCAGTGGAAATAGCAAATGGATCCCTGGCAGCACAATGGTTAAGTGCTTGGCTGCTTACCGAAAGGTTGGCAGTTCAGATCCACCAGCGGCTCCACAGGAGAAAAGACGTGACTGGTCTGCTCCTGTAAAGATTTCAGCCTAGGAAACGCTATGGGACAATTCTGCTCTGTCCTGTAGGGTCACTCTGAGTCAGAATGGACTCCACAGCACACAACAACAATGTGTTCAGAAGAGAGCCAGTCAGAGCAAGTGGATGGACCAAGGAAGCCAGAGGGGGTGGGGTGGCTCCCAGTGCCCTTTCGACCGGGGAGGGGTCAGCTGGGCACCTCCTCGGGTGTGCCCTGCATCCTTCCTCTGGGTGAAGAGACACAACCCTCACCTCAAGAGAAGCACCTGCCACTCCCAGGCTCATGTACAACTCATGGCCCATCGTCTCCTCAGATGACTGTCACGTAATAGGGACGAGAGCCTCAGGTAGGTAGATACAACCGACCTGGAGGCAACATTCTGGGGTCAGAGTCAGGCTCAGTCATGGTGGCCAGGCTCTTCACAGCCTGTTCTCCTCGGTGAGAACTCTTCCATTGAGACTTTTCATTCTAAACCTCAGCCCTCCTCTGAGGCTCAGCAACTGAGGGATGAGAAGACCACTAGTTCCATGCTGCTGTCCCCAATTTGAAGGGCATTTCACTGTTTGTATAAAAGCTTCTGTAGAGGTTTTAAGTGGGAGGAAAAGGTGTGCATGGGGCTAGCTCAGGGAGCTTGTTTCTCGTTGGAATTTATTTAGTGGTTCTGCCCTGTGTGGTGGTGAACCCCATTCTCTTTTAAGTTTAGATGGTTCTATCTAATTTTCCACCAAAAATTACATATTTAGAACTAGAAGGCCTCCCTGGGCCACCTCTGGGCAGGAGAAGGCCATTCTGCTACCCTCTGTGGGCCTGTGGACTGGAAGGGGCCCCTCTGAATCTGAGGGATCTGAGAGGGTGGGCAGTGTGCCCCTAGAAACCAGCAGTGGGTGGGGGGGGGGCGGAGAAAGCTGTGCTGACTGTCCAGCAAGTCTCAAGCACCGATGTTTATCAGATCTTATGTGGGTGAGGGGAGAACTACGCTTAATAATGTTTTAAATAGGCTTCACAGCTAACTGTGAGAATTATAAACATTCTTTATCACCTGAAATTGTTAGTCCAAAGAGCCTAGAAAAGGCCAGCCACTCCTGGCGATCAAACCAAGGGTCCCAGTTTTTTGCAAGCATGAGAATTTTCTTCCTTGACCCAAGAAGAAGGAGCCCTATTGGCACAGTGGTTAAGGGCTGGTTTGCTAACTGAACAGTCGGCAGTTCAAACCCACCAGCAGCTCCGCCAGAGAAAGATGTGGCAATCTATGTCTATAAAGATTACAGGAAACCCTATAGGGCAGTTCTACTCTGTTCTGCAGGGTCGCTATGAGTTGGAATCAGGTTTATGACCCAAGAGGAACTGGCTGCTAGAATGGCTGTGTGTGGCTGCCACCTTGTGGTCAGCACCAGGCAGTGCGCCAGCAACATGTTGTGGATCCTCTGTGCGAATACTTTGATTTTAAAGGTCTTTTTAACGAAGACCTTCCTGAGTCACTCACTATACACCTCACTCCATCTGCAGGGCCCGCCAATTCTCCTTGTATTCATTCTAATCTGTACTCCACCCTCTCTGACTTCAGAGTCACTGCCTTCCAGACTGAGCTTCTTCCTGAGATGTAAATCTCATCAGTTCTCCCCCACTTAGAGCCTTTGAATGGCACCTCCCTTTCCCAGTCAGACTTCTCTCTCAGCAGACCCCTGAGCCCAGCTCCTCCTCCTCAGGCTGCAACTTTGCAGGAGCTATTCCTCTTCCTTGACTGTTCTGTCTGGCTAACATCTCAGGTATCACCTCTTCCAGGAACCCCCTACATGATATTACACCGTATCAGTCATCTTTGACTCATGGCGACCCCATGCACGTCAGAGTGGAAATGTAGTCCATAGGATTTTCATTGGCTGATTTTTCGGAAGTAGATTGCCAGGCCTTTCTTCAGAGGCACCTCTGGGTGGACTCAAACCTCCAACCTTGCAGTTAGCAGCTGAGCACATTAAACATTGTACCACCCAGGGACTCCTTGCATTATATTAGGTTCCCTCTTCTACATTCCTAGCAGACTTCTTCATTACACTTCACATCCTGTGTTTGGAAGAAGAGAGAGAAAGAAGTGCAAGACTGGACAGCTGGAAGGAAGAAAGAGGGGAGGGAGCAGATATTGGGGAAGACTTCACTCTGTATTATAGCCATATACTTTTCCTTCTCTCTCACAAGATACGAGGTGCTTGAGAGCAGAAGACTGCCTCTGTGGGGACAGCACAGTGTCTGGCATGTAACTGTGGCTCATTAATTATTAGAAGGAATAAAGGGAGGGAGAGTGAAAGCAGGCAAAGGCCTCAGCCACCAGGTGTTCCTCTTAAGTATGGTGAAGCTCAGAGAAGAAGGAAGTTAAGCTCAGGGCCCTAGAGAAAGGCACCACGTATCTGTACAGAGAACCCCCTTTCCTCCATAAACAGTGCTTATCAGTCTTTCCTGTTTGTGGGCTTCCCTCTCTCCACCCAGCCCATCTTACCCGCAGACGAATCTTTTTAAAGCATGGCGTCCATCAGATCATTTCCTTATTCAAAACTCTTCTCCAGATGAACTCCAAATTTTTCAACCTGGAAGTCTAGGACCTCCACAACATGATGCCAGCCCAGCTCTATTTCCCATCCCTTTTTACATATACCCTCAGTACCATTGGAAGCCTTGGTGGCATAGTGGTTAAGAGTTTGGCTGCTCACCAAAAGGTTGGCAGTTAAATCCACCAGGTGCTCCTTGGAAACTGAACGACTCAAAGGCAGTGGGTTTGGTTTTTTGGGTTCACTACCGTCCATATTCTCCATATTCAGTAAGTATTTGCTGATGAATTTAATTACTTGTTTGAGACGCGACACGGCAAAAGCACATCCTCAGATTTCGACTAAAGCGTGTTTTGTTGAACTTCTCTGGACACAAGGCACTGAGCTGGTCTCTGGGGAGATGTCCGAGAAGGAGGCATTTTTCTGTGCCCACTGGAGAAGACAAGCATGCCGGAGACGTTAGAGAAGGAGACAGCAGAAATGAACGTGTTACAAGGCAGCGTGTGATACATTGCCAAATAAGTGGCTCAAGAATGTGGTGGTGATTAAACCAGATAATGCATGTACGGTGCCTCTATAAAACATCCAGCTCCAGGGCTGTCCTGTGGTCAGCCTCTCTCCTTCACAGGCCGTGCCCTTTTGTAACATTTCCTGCATCGTAAGTACCTGGCACCTGGAATGAATCCAGCCTGACCTACAAAACCCCCCATGGTAAGGCCCTGGTCCCGCTCCCCAGCTTCGTGTGCCCCACCCTTGAGCCCCAAACTGCAGAGATACTGAAGAGAAGATGCCGTGTTTCTAGCACACGCATCCCTTCAGCATTCTCTCCTCCCCACGTCTTTTCCTTGGCCACCTGGAAGACTCTAAACCCATTGCCATCTAGTTGATTCCGACTCATGGCAACCCCACGTGTGCAGAGTAGAACTGTGTTCCCTAGGGTTTTCAAGGCTGTGACCTTTCAGAAGCAGATTGCCAGGCCTTTCTTCCAAGGCTCCTCTAGGTGGGTTGAGCCACCAATCCTTCAGTTAGTAGTCAAGCGCTTAACCGTTTGTGCCATCCAGGGGCTCCCTGGAAAACTCTTGTTGTTGGGTGCTGTCAAGTCAATTCCGACTCATAGTGACCCCATGTAGAACTGCCCCATAGGGTTTCCCAGGCTGTAATCTTCTCTCCCTCGGAGCCACTGGTGCATTCAGACTGCTGACCTTTGGGTTAGTAGTTGAGCGCTTAACCGTTTGTGCCCCCCAGGGGCTCCCTGGAAAGCTCTACTCTTCCTTTAGTTCAGCCTGGCGTTCCTGGGTAAAGCCGCCTCTGACACCCAGACAGAAGAAGTACCTCCCTTTGCTGAGCCTCCACCCTCCCTTGTTGAACACGCGCTTGTTGCATGTCCTGAAAGGCAGTGCCCACGTCTTCCGTTCTGGCACCTACCATGGGTCCGACACGCAGTCCAGGCTCACAGGTGTGTGTTGCTGACAGAGAGGCCCTGATGCCCTGTAGGGCCTCAGCAGCAGTTGCTCAGACACAGATGCAGGGAGTGCGGTTGGAGGAGGGTGCGGAATTAGTCCAGGAGGCTCCCGAGGGCAGGTGGGCATGGTGGAACTGGGCCTTAGGTTTTGTACATTTAAAATGGGTAAATTAGTCAAAAGAATTCCAGGGGGAATAGCTCGGTGTCTGTGACTACCGACAGCTCACCCATTCTCTCCAGATAGACCAGAGGGAGGACCATCTGCAGAGCTGGGGAAGGGGCGGGCTGTTTTAGTTAGAGGAGAGAGTTTATCTAAGGGAATTAGAGAGAAAGCCTGAAGACGGGGTGGGAGGGGTGCTCAGATGGTTGTTGTTGCTGTTAGGTGCCGTTAAGTCAGTTCCGACTCATCGCCACCCTGTGTACAACAGAACAAAACACTGCCTGGTCTGTACCATCCCCACAAACATTGTTAAGTTGAGCCCATTGTTGCAGCCACTGTGTCAGTCCATCTTGTTGAGGGTCTTCCTCTTTTTTGCTGGCCCTCTACTTTACCAAGCATGATGTCCTTCAGGGAGTAGTCCCTCCTGATAACATGTCCAAAGTCCTTGAGACGAAGTCTCACCATCCTCACTTCTAAGGAGCATTCTGGCTGCACTTCTTCCAAGACAGACTTGTCGTTCTTGCAGTCCGTGGTATATTCAGTATTCTTCACCTCAGATGGTAGGAGGCTACAAACGGGTTGGGGATCATGGAGCTAGTGGGCCCCCGTGTTACTTTTAAAAACCTTCATGACTTGATCAAGGTGGTGTTTTGGAAAGGTTCTCCAGGGTAATCTTTTCTTCTTGAAAATGGGAGGTGTCCTGTGGCCCTGCCTCCATTTTCTATCTTGGCGTTCACGCTGGCTTCTTCCTCACTTTGAGTGTGGCCACCAAGAAGCTTAGGGTCCAGGTGTGCAGTCACTTTGTGTTCAATGCCTCACCTCTGACGGCTGCATTTTCCTTGTATGAATTAAGGCTTTCCCCTTGACCTGGCTCTGAGCTGTTCTCTGGTCCTCTGTGTCCCTTCAGCACTGTCCCTTCCCTCTGCCCTCGTGAATGTCATGACCCGGAAGGCAGCAACACCCACACAGCAGATTGTCCTCAGTGCTGAGTCACCGCCCTGGGAACCGTGCCCTGGGCAGCCGCCTTGGGACGACTGGCAGGGCAGTAGCCAGGGGGCCTTTCCTTTCCCTTGGGTTTTGTGAGGGCTCTTTCATTAGGACAGAGGGAGCAAAGGAAAAAAACAAAAAACCGTGGTTTATTTATGTGTCTAGAGTCTCAGTGAGCTGATAAGAAATGAAGTAAAGCCAGTTGAAGGACCAGAAAGGAAATTGTCCTAATGGTAGTTCTAGCTGGTGTCTTTGGCAAAGAACAGAAAGCTTTCCTGCAGGTATAGTTGTGGTCCGTGGTCGCTTCATTTATTTCGTGCCTGGTGGTACATACAGCGACCATAAACTTTTTCAGCCTCTGGGGTTCATAGGGAAGCTACTGTACCATTGACAGTGTGTGTTGCCACAAGGCTGGGGCCTTTATGACTGTTTGAAACCCAAGAAACGGGAGTGTGCTGCCAAGTGCTGTTTTTACAGGGTATCATATGCGGTGACTAAATTTTTGGTAGGAAAAATAGAAATTTTGAAAATTTTTATTTGTTACACATGGGTACCAATAGGCTCTGGTGGGGACTCGGGGGTATAATTAGTGGTACTTCATATGTACCACTAAGCACTTAGGATAGGCTTATGGGGAGGGGGCAAGAAAAAAAAATCCCTACTACCTACCAAAAATTCAGACACACTCAATGATTCAGCGTGCTTCCATTAATGAAAACACATGATATCAGCAAAAAATTCAAAGCAGAAAATGATTGGGAGACCAAAGTGATAAACGCACCAGAATGGTACATTTACAGATACCTTTAAACATGGAAACAAAGGGGATTTTAAAATGACGCTTTAAGATTTTTAGAATCCGTTCTAGTCCATTGACCTTGTTGTGAGTTAAGAGAGCTCTTGGAGTAACCAGCAGCCCTGGTTCGCAGTGGTTAAGCACTTGGCTGCTAACCAAAAGGTCAGCCGTTCAAACCCACCGGCCTCTGGTCCATAAGATCACAGCCTTGGAACCCTGTGGTGCAGTTCTACTCTGTCCTATAAGATCGCTGTGAGTCGGAATCAACTCCACGGCAAGAGGTTTTGTTTTTGTTTTTTTTTTTTTTTTAATGGAGTAACATGCCATGGGGAGATAGCTAAGCTGTTGATATTCTAGGAAACCAGCAAAGTGAGGTTGGGCTGTTTTTTTAAAGTTTGTTACTTGTGGCTACTCTGATGGATGTTATTTAAAACATTATGATGCTTTTTGTTCCTTCCCAGAGAAGAAAAAAATGTAATGTTGTTTTTGAAAGGAAATTTAAAAAATGTATATATCTGGCTTGTTTAGTGCATCAATGAATAGAGATGACCTCAGCCTCACAGAACAGGTTAACTGTGATATCCTCCCTGCTGGGGAAAGTCAGCCTTTATCAAGGAGCAAAAGAAGAAATACACGTGTGACCACCCTATCATCATTTCAGCCAGTCAGCAGTTTACAAAATGCAAAACACAAAGCTGTCTACACTTTCACGACTGAATAATCTAGCCCTTCGGAAATACTACCAGCTTCCTCAGTTCCCAGAAAGGCATGAAGAAGTCTGTGACAGAAGTCATGCCCGAATGCAAATGGCGTACGTGGTTAACTGTGCTGTCCCCACCGTGAGCCTCTGAGACAGGAGACTATGGCGTTGTGTCTCTAGCTTTTCATGTATGGAATTTTTAACTTAAAAAAAAAAAGTTTAACTGTTCGACTTTACACATCCTGTGCTCATTTAATTCTGTCCAGCTGAAGTGTCCCTGAAGGCAAAAACCCAGACATATTCTTAAGCAAATAAAAGCTCTGGCGGTATGTGCACCATTTTCAGCAGCCATTGAACTTGAAGACTTTGTTGCCATTATGCTGTGAACTGTGACGGGGAGCTGGAGTTTATGCCTTTATTTTTCTGTTTACTTCCCAGGAGGACTGTGTGTATAAAAAAATTGTTGTTGTTGTTAGGTGCCATCCAGTCTTTTTGTACTCATAGCAACCCTGTACACAGAACAAAACACTGCCTGGTCCTGTGCCGTCCTCACAATCGTTATGTTTGAGCCCGTTGTTGCAGCCACTGTGTCAGTCGATCTTGTTGAGGGTCTTCCTCTTTCTCGCTGACCTTCTACTTTACCAAGCATGATGTCCTTCTCCAGGGACTGGTCCCTCCTGATAACATGTCTGAAGTGTGTGGGACAAAGTCTCGCCATCCTCACTTCCAGGGAGCACTCTGGCTATATTTGTTCTGAGACACACTTGTTCATTCTTCTGGCAGTCCATGGTAAATTTAGTATTCTTCACCAGTAAAAAAATGAGCCACACAAAATTATGGATTGTCAAAAAGGTTTCCTAGCTTTTCGAAAACAGAAGAATTCAGGCAAGTTTTAGTAGAAACCAGAACCATATCCTGATTCCTACAACTTTATGAGTTCAGAGCAATAAAAGCTGAATGAAAATGCATGTGGAAGTTAAATAGGTCAGTTGATTCTAGAATCCACTACAATCCAAAGAATCCCTAGACTCGCTGGATTTGGAAGTATGGTTTGGGAGGAAGAGGGATCTGAAACCCGTTGCCATGGAGTGGATTATGACTCATAGCAGCCTATATGACAGAGTAGAACTGCCCCATAGGGTTTCCAAAGCTGTCATCTTTATGGAAGTAGACTACCGCATCTTTCTTCTGAAGAGTGGCTAGTGGGCTGGAACCATCGACCTTTTTCTTGGCAGCCAAGCACTTTACCACTGTGCCATGAGGGCTCCTAAAAGGAGAGAAGCTGTATTCTTTACTTCATATCCTGTGTGAGATGGGAGAACCAGCCTGTGCTTGGATAAAAACCAAAAACCAAACCTGTTGGCATTGAGTCAATTCAGACTCATAGCAACCCTATAGGACAGAGTAGAACTGCCCCATAGGGTTCCCAAGGAATGGCTGGTTAGCAGCTGTAGTTCTTAGCCACTACACCACCAGGGCTCCGTGTTTGGATAGAGGTTGTGAAAAAGCCAGTCCTGGTGACCATACAAAGAGATTAATGATCATTCAGAAATGAATTGAATATCACCAGCCTTTAAAAAAGCTGGTGTTACTGGTACAGTAGTATGGTTAATGCACTTGGCTGCTAACGGAAAGGTTGGAGGTTCAAGTCCACTAGAGGCACCTCAGAAGAAAGGCTTGGTGGTCTACTTCTAAAAAATCAGACATTGAAAACCCTGTGGAGCACAGTTCTACTGTCACACACATGGGTTTGGCCACGGGTGGGAGTGTAGACATGACAGCTGTGACGGTATTAAACATGGAAGCCATCAGAGGTACTTGGGAGGCACTCAGGCACTGATGAGTTAAAAGAGGCAGAGAATCCAGTAAGTGAGTTCCCTCCTACGCACGGGTTTGTTTACCCTGCCTTATCTGAAGTCAGAGCCAACATTCTTAATGGTTTTGAGTGATTCAGAATGTTTCTTTTTTGGCAGTGTCTTAGTTATCTAGCGCTGCTATAACAGAAATACCACAAGTGGATGGCTTTAACAAACAAATTTATTTTCTCACAGTTTAGGAGACTGGAATTCCAAATTCAGGGTGCCAGCTCTAGGGGAAGGTTTCTCTCTCTGTCGGCTCTGGAGGAAGGTCGTTGTCTCTTCAGCTTCTGCTTCCTGGTTCCTTGGAGCTCTCCATGTGTCTTGGCATCTGTCTTACCCCATCTCTGCTCTGCCAGAAAAACGAACAAATCTGTTTTGGAAGAAGTACAGCCAGAATGCTCCTTAGAAGCAAGGATGGCAAGACTTTATCTCATGTGCTTTGGACGTGTTACCAGGAAGGTCCAGTCCCTGGAGAAGGACGTCATGCTTGGTAAAGTAGAGGGTTAGCCAAAAAGAGGAAGACCCTCAAGGGATGGGTTGACACAGTGGCTGTAACAATGGCTCAAGCATAACAACGATTTTAAGGATGGCAAAACTGGGCAGTGTTTTCATTCTGTTGTACACAGGATTGCTATGAGTCCGAACTGACTCGACGGCACCTAACAATAACAACAACTCTGCTTGTTTAATCTCTTTTATATCTCAAGAGATTGATTTAGGATACATCCTACACTAATCCTGCCTCATCTAACATAACAAAGACAACCCATTTCCAAATGGGATTATAACCAGAGGCATGTTGTTGTGAGGATAACCACAGGCATAGAGGTTAGGATTTATAACACATATATTTGGGGGACACAGTTCAGTCCATAACAGGCAGGGTCAGTCTGCCCACGTGAGATGTGACTGTAAGCCCTTGGATGAGGGCCAAGGCAGAAACCAGCCTTACTTTAGCGTCATATTTTAGAATCCTCTTACTTTGGAGCAAGAGGAAAACTATCAAACACAGCTTCCATATTTCAGACGTGGAGAGAGGGGACCAGAGAGGCTGTGGGGCGGAGGTCACAGAGATAGAGGCCGGTCTGCAGCTAGGCCTCCCTGGGCCCGGGGTCTAAGGCTCCTCCCTCTACCCGCTCAGCTGCTTTCCACACATTGGATGGGGGCTTCAGAGAAGAGACAGCCTTTGAGGAATGTTGAGGAAAGTACTCAGGTAGGAAGGGGGAGCTTCCTCTTTACAGAAGGAAACAAATCAGTTATGTATCATTTTCTTAGCTTCTGGACAGACACAGGAATTGTTCCCATCGATGTGCCAAAATAAGAGACTTAATGTATTTTTTTTTCCCCTTGATGAGAGTTAGCTGATGCCATGCTTAGTTCTTAATAAAACAAACTTTCCATCCTTCCCACAGGAGAAAGAATTGAGCAATGTTCTAAGAACATGTTGTACTCTTTTGGACACCAAGTAAATGTAACATTTAGAAGATGCTCTAGAAGCTTGGAAGTGCCTCTAGGGAATAGAGTCAAAAAAAAAAACAAAAAAAAAAACCCCATTGCCATTGAGGTGATTCCAACTCAAAGTGATTCTCTAGGACAGCGTAGAACTGCCCCATAGCGTTTCCAGGGAGTGGCTGGTCATTTGAACTGCCAACCTTTTGGTTAGTAGCCATAGCTCTCAACCACTGCGCCACCAGGGAATAGAGTAAAAGAAGGAAAATAGGGGAGGAACTGGAGAGAGAAGCTGCACTGATGGGAGAAGTGAGCTTCGGATGGGCACCTGACCGCCTTCCTCCTGCTGGCCAGGGGCCTGGGGAGTCGTGACCCCACAGGAAAGGACTCACTTCCAGGGCCAAGTGGAGGTAGATGCACCTTCCCTGTGCCGAGGGGACCGAGAGTGGTGGTTTAATTTAAAGCTACCTGGGTGGGTTTTTTTGGTTTTCTCCCCCTTCTTCCTCTGTTATATTTGTGTGCTTAAAAAATTATAATCCAGCAAATGTTCCAAATTTAAGCCATGGGTAAAATTTTCCTAACAGAAAATTACACAGTAAGCTGGAAAGGTGGAATACAGAAGAATGATGTGTATTGTTTGCTTCTGGAGGTTTTTATATTCTGGTTGGAGCTGAGATGGCACCCACCTCTCTGGGTGGCTGCTTTCTGGCACGGGGCGCGTTCCTGCTTGCCTTTCCATGTGGAGTGGGCAGAGTCAAGTTGGAGACTCGGAGCGCTCCTGAGTCCCCCCGGCCCCTGCCTTCCGCCGGTCCTGCTCAGTGGTGTGTGCACTTGCAGCTCTGTGGGATTGTCCTTCTTCTCTTTGCTGCACACTGAAGTCACTTCCGCATCTCACCTCCTGTGAGTGTCGTTCAGGATCCTGTGGTTGCCCCCTCTGCCTTCTAAGGAGTTGGGGTCAGGGGAGGGGGACACATCATGGGCTGGACGGCATTGACCAGCTCTCATTCAGTCTGTTCTCTCAGTCTTCAGCCACAACCGCATTCCAGACAGATAGCTACATCTGCACCCTGTTCGTTAAGGCATCCTGAGAAAGGGGTTCCCCAGCCTCTCTGATCCCCTCAGAAGGCACTGAGTACCCTCATTTCTTCTTGCTCAAACCTCTGTGGAGATGGAGGGCAGGGGGTCTTGGGGGAATCTTACCCTGACCCCGGAGCTGCCCCTGTGCTGGTGGTCATCACATGGCAGCAACAGTTGTCTGCTGGCTTGTCTGCGTCTGTGCTGGGCTGTGAGCTCCAGGAGACCGTGCTCCCCACAGCTGAGCTCCAGGCAAGCTGGTGCTGCTTCTAACCCTTTATAATACTCATGTTTCTTCTCATCTCTGCCATCCGGATCCCAGTTAACTCTCACCCTGCGGGGGAAACACTCACACTCACACATACACTCTCTCACACACTCTGCCATCCCCTTCTGGAATCCTCTGTCATCTCAAATCCCATGCAGTCAGACTCCCCAAAGCCTTTTCCCTCTTGCTGGTTTTTCTTCACCTCCCTGCCACATTTAACACAATTTTACTTTTCTCTCCTTAGGATTCTCCCTTTCTTTCCAGCTGTTCAGGCCAACCCTGCTGAGCCCAGCTTGGCCCCTTCCTTCATCTGTGAAGCCTCTCCTGACCACCTCAGGCTGCCCCAGGCTTGTCCCACCCTAAACGCCTGCTGTACTCTCTGTCCTCATGACACACCTTAGTACTTTATTTGTACCTGTCCACTAGAGCCCCTTCCACAACCAGATGGTAAAATCACACGCACACACATCCACATCATCTGTTTCTGTGTTTCTCTAGCAGGGCCTGACACAGCGCTGGACTCGTAGGCACCCAGTCAATAGTAGTCGATTGATTTTAAGAGGTTTGGCTTTACCAAGGGGCCCTTGGTGGCACAGTGGTTAAGAGCTCACCTGCTAACCAAAACGTCAGCAGTTCGAATCCACCAGCCGCTCCTTGGAAACTCTATGGGGCAGCTCTACTTTGTCCTACAGGGTCACTATGAGTCGGAAATGACTCAGTGGCAATGGGTTTGGTTTCTTTTTGGTCTTTACCAATAGCGTTGAGAAGAGATTTGGGGTTTGGAAGTACTGCTGTTGGTTCCCCCATGAGATGTGATTGTCCCAACGTGCGGTCACTCCCTGCACGTACCGGCACTTGCTGTGTTTGCCCCCGTTACACCCGGGTTTTCCCATGGAGCCCATGTTACGCTTTGTTGTCTGTTGAAGTGTTTACTTACACTGTCTTTGCTTTCTGTCCTCTGCACATCGTACAGCTTCTGGCATACTGTGAATTCGCTGAGTCAGTGGTGAGTGCTCAAATCAGTGGAAATGGCTGGAAAATCCTCCTGTTCTCAGTGTCAGATCCCGCCTGTCTTTCCAGACTCTTGACATCTTTTTTTTTTTGTTGTTTAATTGTGCTTTAGATGAAGGTTTACAGAGCAGATTAGTTTCTCATTAAGCAATTAATACACATTGTTTTGTGACATCAGTTGCCAACCCCACGACGTGTTAGCACTCTCCCCTTCTTGACCTTGGGTTCCCCATTTCCATTCATCCAGCTTTCCTGCCCCCTCCTGTCTTCTCTTCCTTGCCCCTGGGCTCGTGTGCCCACTTAGCCTCATTTTGTTTTATGGGTCTGTCTTGTCTTTGGCTGAAAGGTGAACCTCAGGAGTGACTTCACTACTGAGACTGATTTAAAGGGTGTCCGGGGGCCATACACTCAGGGTTTCTCCAGTCTCTGTCAGACCTGTAAGTCTGGTGTTATTTGTGCGTATGAGTTAGAATTTTATTCTACATTTGTCTCCAGCCGTGTCCAGGATCCTCTATTGTGATCATTGTCACGTGGGTCGGGGGGCAGGGGTGGACATGGGAAGCTGACAGTGCATTTGTCAAACTCATAACCCTGAGAGCTGAAAAACGCTGTCCTTAATTCTACAGCTGTCTTGGCCAGACCTTTCTGTGCTCTAGTTTTCCCATCTGTAGATGATACCCATACCTCTCAATCCCAGGTGGCCGCAGGTATAATGGTTAGAGAACGTGGTGACCGAGAGGATAAAGGAAGCACGCTGGATAATTAGCTTTAACGTGATTATTAGCAATGATTGTGAGGATGTCACAGGACCTGGCAGTGTTTCATTCTGTTGTACATAAGGGTCGTTAGGAGTCAGAATCGACTCAACAGCACCTAACAACAGCAACGTTAAGGAAAAGGTTCATTGAAAGAGGATTCCCAACAGCATCAATGGACGAACCGCTTTTCCAAATACTAAAAGCTTCCAGAAAACAGGCTGGTGCGCCTCGAAATCCAACCCAGACCTCAATCACTGTTGAAAAGTGAAAGAACTTATGCTCTGACTTTGGTTTCTGTCATATGTATGATCAGATGATTTCGGGAACATGCTGTTATTTTATAATTTAAATATTTCCTAATCGTATATGACTTAATGGTTCCACGTTGGTTTGAATTTTATGTTTACCCTTTAAATATTTCCCTTCCCATCTGTACATCTCAGCTTAAATTATTTTTAGACTTGTTTTTCCATCCTGTGACAGTATTGGATATAACCATGGCTTTTTCTTTCACTGGTCAAGATCCTCTTGAATGTGAATCCCAACTCTAAAGAATCTTCCCAATGCATTATATTCCTCTGATATCTTCTTGAAATGCATGTGCTTCCTAGTCACTAAAGGACATGTAAAGTAGCACCTGGCCTAAAAATTACACCTGTGAATCAAAAACCATTTTCTGCATCCATCAGTTCTGACCCGTCTGTCTAGACCATGTCATTCCTGGTAGCTGATAAACATGGCCTGCTCCCTGGAGCAGCCATGTTTAAGGCCCTTGGCAAAGCTGTAATCATTAACGTAGAAATTGCAATTGATGGGGCAGCCTTGCCTTCATCCGACTGCTGAGTCTCTCAGTGGCCGCTCTCTGGGAGAAGTGTGAGTTTTTGAGATTCAAGCCCTTGGAAGGAATCCCCCTTGGAGCCATCATGACAGCATCGCCAGCTTCTGTGGCAAGTCACGTCATGAGGAAGACTGAAGACCTCAGAAATGAGGACCTCTGTGACACTGGCTCCCTGCCCAGTGATGTGGTGAGATACACATTCCAACTTTAACTGAGACCACAAGGAGGTAATGCAGTGTGGTTTCCATTCTCCTAATCGCTCTCTGCCTGACTTTGAAGCAGTCGAAGAAGATGGTACCGACAGACTGCTCCCCCTTCCAGGCGTTCTTGAGTCTGTGCTGCTACCATGAGGCAGCAGAACCAACTTTGAAAACAAGCCTCATGTGTTCTGTGCAGGCTGCTTCCAGGCCTTTCTTCTGCGATTGGATCTATAGGTTTATACCACACTTTCTTTCATAAGACACCTTGCTGAGCAAACCTCTGTGATCTGGGAAGTGCCTTGTGTGTGAAGTGCGAGGCCCATGTCAACGGACAGTTTCCTTGGCAACGGCTACACCTCACACCTTCAGTCGAGAGAGAACAGCAGCGAGGGGCAGATGTTGGCTCAGTGAACAGGAACTTTCCCAGCCTGTGTATCTGCAGGAGGAAGGAGAGGGAGCTTTTCATTTCTCATTTTTAAAAATGCAGCTGTGATGATACTGGTGGAGTGACATGCTTAAGAGACAACAGTTGGCTTTTACTTCTGCTGTTGCTCTGGGAGACTTCAAGGGTGCGTACTGTCATTTACTTCCAGGTGCCCGTCCTCTGAGGATAGCTGTACCTGCAAAAACTCCATCTGCAGATCACCCTTATGTGATGGAAGTAGAGGCTTGTGCTCACCAATCAATCTCAAGGGAGGTTTATTTTGCTCCTGGATGATTCCCCAGGAAATTTAAAAATGGTCATCAGTGTTGACGTCTACTTTTTGTCTCTTAAATTTCCAACTCCCAACTTATTATCAGGAAAAAAAAATCATAACATGAGCTCTTGCTTTGAAAGCAAGCGTGCAGATCCTGTATTCAGATCATAGAGTGAGGCAAGAAGAGGGCAGAAAACATTACAGATGGTCATTTCAGTCAGGTCGGATGGACAGGCCATTTGTGGATCCAAGGGCGTCTTCTGAGATTCTAGTATTGATCAGACAAGCCCTGGTGGTGCAGTGGTTAAGAGCTCTGCTGCTAACCGAAAGGTTGGTGGTTCAAACACACCAGTCACTCCGTGGGAGAAAGATGTGGCATAAAGATGTACAGATCAGGGATCTCTGCATTTGGCTCCTCCGGAAGGTGCCAGGGTCTGGGGATATGTTCTAAAGCAGGAGCTGTGAGCCACCTTCCACTTAGGAGATGTGGCAGATCTGTCAGCCCCATCTTTGTCCATAACATGCTGAAGGAAGAATGATTATTTTATCATCATCACAGCTATCTCTTATTGAATTTGTACCCTGTGCTATCACTTGTTCTAACTGCTGTATGTGTCGTACCTTATTTAACCCTGACAGACAACCTTACAAGGTAGGTGCTATTATTATCCTTATTTTACAGATGAGGAGGCTGAAGCATTGGGATTTGAAGTAATTTACTCAAGCTTGCCCACGGAGCTGGTGGCAGAGCTGGAAAGTTGGCCCGTGACCGTCTTCCTCACTGCCTCATAAAAATGGGAAGCTTCGGAGGGTAGGACTGCTGGCTGCATTTGAAGACAGTATTTGAACACTGCCACACCCACTTGATTGTAGCTCCTCAGCTGCACGTGTGATGGGGCGACCCCGTGAATAAGTAAAGCCTGACCTGTTGGACTGGTCACTATGCTTTTTACTTTAGCCGCCTTGAGATGGTGGGAAATCAGGCTTGAGAAAAGACGTGACTCGCATAAGGTCACACTGCACGTCAGACATGTGGCTGAGGAGTCAGGTCTTCTGACGGGTCACTGCTAACCAAACCCTACTCAGTCACAAGTTTTCTCCTCCTCGTGGTGGGTTGGGGAGAAAGATGCGGCAGTCTGCTTCCGTAAAGATTACAGCCTCGGAAACCGTATGAGGCAGTTGTACTCTGTCCTGTAGGGTCACTGAGTCGGAATCGATTCTACAGCCGCGGGTTTCTTGGTGGGTTTACTTTGGTGCTGCTTCTGCTCAGCAGGACCAGAGCTGGTTTGAATGGTTTGCCCAGATGTGCACTGATGAAACATGGAAACCTGGAGCCTACTTGTGTACAGAGCTCTGTGTGGCCGAGTGAAGATGAACCGGTACAGTACATACAAAGCACCGAGCAGTGAAAGGCAAGGTCTAGGAGCCTGGGCTTGGAACCAGGCACACAGGATGTGAATCTTGGCTGGGCCATTCACAAGCTTTGTGACCATGAGCAAGCCAGGCACTTTTTCTTAAATGTCTGTTCCCTCACCTGAAACATAGAGATAGCACCAGCTCCCTGTTAGGTGGTTTGAACTCTGAGAAAATGCTTGTAAAGCCTGTAGCACAGTGTCTGGCACAGAGTAAGGTTCTAGAAGTGGACCGTATCCTTGTTCTAAGGAGCCCTGGTGGCACAGTGGTTAAGCACTCGGCGGCTAACCAAAAGGTCGGGGGTTCAAACCCACCAGCTGTTCTGCGGGAGAAGATGTGGCAGTCTGCTTCCGTAAAGATTACAGTCTTGGAAACCCTACAGGGCAGTTCTTCTCTGTCTTATAGGGTCGCTAGGAGTCGGAATCCACTGGACAGCAATGGGTTTTTGGCATCATTGTTTTGCAGAGTGCCCTCCCAGCCTCTTCAAAGGCCATGCTGGAGAATACACCCAGAGGTAGGATCCAACCAATAAAACCACGAACACTTGTGTGGTATCTATAATTTACTTGCTATTTCCATATGCTAATTACAAATGGTCCTAACAACCACTGCAGTACAGGGATTTTTATCTCCATTTTCTAGCTCGGGATACTAATAAAGGCTCTGAGAAATCAAAGGAGTTGCCCAAGATCACCAAGCTAGTAAGCAGCACAGCCAGGACTTCAGCTCCAGACCCTGCCCGACTTGTTCATCTGCTTCCTGTAAGAAAATGCCCACTAAAGACATACAGGTCAGCAGAGAGAGACCAGCTAGCAGCTAGGGTTCATCTTTAGTCTGGCGTAAATACTCACATCGAGGACTCCAGTGTCCCGGTGTCCCTATGTTTTGAAGCTAGTCTTAAGGTGTCCTAGTCCAGTACTGTTCTCCTTGTGAAATCCTCCAGCCCTGAGGGAAGGCGTCTTAATCCAGTTTTCTCCTGCAAGAACAGACTGGCATCTCACTTAAATGGAAACAATGTCCTTCCACTGTTCAGCCTCTCACCACACAGGAGTTAACTGATGTGGTGTATTGAGTCACACACAGTGCAGGCTCCAACCTTACTATCAGATTTGCGAGAAAAAATACAAAGAGCAACTTGCTCAAAAACAGCATAAAACATGGCAGTGCAGACCAGGCTTAAGTGGAGACACACTGTCATAGCTGCGGGCTGAGGGACATAAAAGAAGGTTTTCTTTTTCCTGAAAGGTAATTGTTTTAATGCTAGAGATGGAGAGTTTGACAGTTGCGTGTGTTCTGTGTTTAAGGAAGAGTTCTTTAAAAATAACGTTCCTCTCAAATGTTGCAGTACGTTGAAGTCGTGGATGGTTAAAATTGGTCTTCAGATAGGAACACCCTGAGTTACAAAAGGGCAGCCCTGTATTCTGGCCTAAAAATGCAGAACAACCAGTTGATCGTTGGACTAGGAGGCTGTGGAGGGACAGAAGCACGCTCCTGTTTAATGAGAAGTCTCTCTCTGTTAGTAGGGTTGTCCCTGCAGTTGTCATGTCATTGGGGACTCAACAAGTCAGCAGATCCCATTTCCTGTCACTCTCCCTGGCATGCCCTGGAAAGAAGATGATTGCGTCCCTGTCAATTTACCGACTGGGTTTTTCCTTTCCCTACTGGTGGACTAGACAGTTGTTTTCTGTTCTTTTGGTAGCAGTCTCCCCTGGCAGACTTATTTTCCGGAAACTGGTCTCTTGCTTTAGAAGACTACTGTATGTGAAAACGGGGGCCCAAGCTCACAATCTCTGCCTCAGTGTGTGCAAGTCATTTATAGTCACAAACCACTCAGTAACTAGTTTCCACCCCCACCCCCACCCCCCGCAGGACTTAAAAAGGCAGGAAAGTTAAGTAACCGATCTTGGTACTTAGGCTTTGTTTGCTGAAAATGCCTTGTCACGCCAGGCTCACAGAGAGACAGCAATGCAAAGGAATACACCCACCTTTATTCTGCAGCTGAGTTTTTGAGTCGTGCAGTTCGAGGATTATATAGAAAACTTGCCATATTTGCTCGCTTCTCCTAAGGGAGCAAAATAGTATAGTTGTGTGTGTGTGTATACATATATGTTTACATATATATGTATAAATATGTAGCTCTGGTGGCACAGTGGTTAAGTGCTCAGCTGCTAACCAAAAGGTCAGCGGTTTGAACCCACCAACTGCTCCATGGGAGAAAGATGTAGCATTCTGCTTCCATAAAGATTACAGCATTGAAAACCCTATGGGGCAATTCTGCTCTGTCCTGTAGGGTCATTATGAGTCTGAATCGACTAGACCACAATGGGTTTTTATGTGAATCCGTGTATGTACATATGTGTGTGTGATATATGTATGTACATTTATGATGTGTAAGATATATATGATCTTATCAGGCATAAGCGAAGGGCATTTATTCTTTTTTCACCTCATAACTGAAGTATCAGTTATTTGAAAGCGTTTCTAAGTAGCAGTAGGCAAAAGCTGTGTCTCATCATTTGTAAAAAAGTAAGCAGACCTCTTTGTGCTGGATTTTCGGTCTTCTAACTGATGAGAATAATCTGGAAGCTGGTTGCACCCTTCAGTCACAATGGCATAAGCAGAAGGATGCAGTGGAGCAATCGGTCAGCCTAAACATTCGTGAAATCGTTATTTGAGAAGTCAGTTAATTCTTCCGTCCGGCACTTTCCCAGAGTGACTGTGCTAGGCTTACATGCTTACGTTTACTATCCAATTGACATTTTTAAAGGAGCCCTGATGGCACAGTGGTTAAAGCACTCAGCTGCTAACTGAGAAGTCAGCAGCTTGAAACCACCAGCAGCTCCATTGGAGAGCGATGTGGCAGTCTGCTTCCATTAAGATGTACAGCCTTGGAAACCCTATGGGGCAGTTCTATTCTGTCCTGTAGGGTCACTACGAGTCCAAGTTGACTCAGTGGCAGTGGGTTTGGTTTTGCCATCTTTAACTGCCTATCTGTTCACCAAGTATGTGCCTTTCTTTGCAGATGATGAGCTACTGCAGCTCTGATGGAAGGGTCACTGCACACCTGTGAGTCCATGGTTGCTTTCTTTCACAGGTGACAGCCTTCGCCTAGCAGCAGAGGCATGGGCTTCAGATGCTTTCCCATCATTGTGCGTGAGTTTCTGTTGGGATCTGCTTAGGAAGTGGCCACTGGCCACGCCATGAGGGGTAAGAGCGTTGATCAGACCCAAGGTGAGCGGCCTGCACTTCCTGACTTGTTAGCATCCTGCTGAAGCCACTGGAGATCCTCAACCATGGCACCTGTAACAGGCTCCTGCAGCCGTATGCACAGCGAGATTGCACAATGACGGTGATGTGTGAGGAAAGGCAAAGGGAGAAGCCAAAGTGCAGTGAATTTATTTAAGCAAGAATGCACAGTAAGTGAACGCCAGAGCCAGGATTAGAATCCACAGTTCACAAAATAGTATCATGATAAACAAGAAATGGCGGTGGTGTCTTAGATTAAAAGAGGCCAGAGAGTCTTAATGCATGAACCTTGATGGGATCTGGGTTGGAAACACAAACAAGAGAACTATAAAGAACATTTTTTGGAGACAGTGGGAGAAGGTGAATATGGACTGGATATTAGGTGATACAAAGGAATGGTTAATTTTCTTGGGCGTGGTATGGTATTGTGTTTTCATGAAAGAATGGCCTCATTTTTTAGACCGTACATGCTGAGGTATTTAGCAGCAGAGTGCCTGGATGGTCTTCAAATTACTTTCAAATGATTCAGCAAAAAGATCTACTTACATGTTACATATAGATAACATAAAAACCAAACCCACTGTCGTCGAGTCAATTCCGACTCATAGTGACCCTCCAGATAACAGAGATGAAGCAAAGCTGAACAATTGTCGAATTTAGGTGTTTGTTTTATTGTTCAACTTTCTGTATGTCTGAAATTTTTTGTAATAACAGTTTTAAAAAAGGAATGCACATCTCTCTAGTTAGGCAGCCTGTGCATTATCTTCTGGGATTCCTAGAACGTTAAAGGGAATGACAACAGGCCGCCTAGTACAATGATGTCAAGAGCTATAGTGGGAGGGAAAGAAGAACTGCAGCTAAAAATAATATGCCAAAGAAAATGAAGAGGCACGAAGCCTTTAACTTCGCATTGACAGGGAGGAGAATCTTTTGTAGAGAGATAACAAAAATCCCAAACTCAGAGATGCAATCTAGGGAATTCCACTCTGGAAAAAAACATCAGGATCCTATGAACATCAGTATGTTACTTGACCTCTCAGCTATCCCTTGTCTTCCTTGGACCCAAAACACAGTTATCCCTTGAATGAAGCAAAATTATCTCAAAGAGAAAGTATGGGGTTTAAGAAAGCTTTTTCTTCTGCTCTGCAGTTTTGTTCTGCCCTGGCCCCAGAGCCCTGCTGGCTGTGTACTGTATATCTTATGTTGTAAAGCTCTGCACACCACTCTCATTATCCTTCACCTGGATGCTTTCACCCTGGATGAGCTCTGGCTTCTCCTGCCCTTGCTTCCTTACTCAAGTAAAGGATTTTCCTTGACTGCCCACCAGGAGTGTACGGGTTGGCACATGCATGGCCTCAGAATGATATAACTGAGCGTTTGTCTGGGCAACTCAAGAAGAAGGAGAGTCACAGTCACCCCACTTCATTCCTAGATTTGGTGATAACAGATTTGGTGAGTATATGAAATTTGCTAACCTGGTGCCATAGAGTTGGTTCTGACTCACAGCAACCCATAGGACAGAGAAATTTGCTAAAGCTCTATTTAAACCATAAAGTAAATAACTCACAACCAGGTGTCAACTTTTCCTTTCTAGGTTGTGTTGAGTCTATTGTAAGAGAGAATTCTGAAGGAAAAAAAAAAAAAGATGGTAAAGCTTCTTCAGGAAGCTGGTTTCATATGGTGGTTTAGATTTAAATAGTGATTGTCTAGCACCATTTGAAATCAGTGTTCTTGAGGGAGGCCACCTGCGCTTCCAACGACAAGAGAAATGAATGGGCCAGTCCTGAAGTATTTGAAAGAAAGACAAGACGGCTGTGAGAACCCGCCGTACATGGCAGCTGGGCCATTCCTGCCCCCTGCCAACAGTGGTATTACATACAACCGATGGCATATGGGGGATGTTGCATTCTTAGAACTTCATACTTGTTTGTGTAATAATCCTTCTGTACCACCTGTCCTATAATACAGACTCCACCACGCCTGGTTAAATGGTCACGTGTATGACGGATTTATTCATGTTTGGCCCTTCCCCATCCTCACGCCCACCTGTGACCCCTTAGAGGATGACTGATTTCTTTTGGTGTTCAGAGTCAATATAATTTTCTAGCACCATCTGAAATCGGTTATAATGATGGGGGAAGCGCACCATGCATCTGACTGACAAAAGAAAATATATTGGCGATCTTTGGGGCCATGAATAGGTCATGAGAAACAGAAATAAAAAGCAGAATTACCAAGCTGATTTTTCTTCTTACAGTTTTTGAGTTTATTACCCTGAACTATATGTATGATATTATACTATTAATAAATGGTTAACTGTTAGCATATTGCTAATAGTTGTATTTATAGAAATTTCACAGAATTTTGGGGGATTTTTGTTTGGGTGATAGATATCTAGAAGAAAATGGGTAAAAATGAAGACGAGCTCAGATGATTTGAAAGGAGCAGTGAGGGAGTAAAGTTTATTCACAATGAGAAGACCTCATCTGTGGACACTCCTGCCTGGTCATGGGACTCACGCTTTGGTTAACCAAACCATTTTCTCAAAAGGCAGTAGCAGGCTCAAGTGGGCTAGAAGTCAAATCTAATGAGGCACATCAGGGAAAATGGCACAGAGTGACTAGGTATTCTCTTTCTACACAGAACTAAGTAATACATTTCTGTTCTGTTTAGGAAGCAAGGTGAAGGAAGCAGGGGGTTATACTAGACTATTGTCCTAAATTGTACCTTCTTCCTGTAGAGGTGGTGAAGGTGTTATACTGAAAACAATGCTGAGTTTTCTAGGTCTAAGCAAGGAAAAAAAATGCAGTTTTAAGAACGAGCTATCTCAGCCACTTAGTCTCCCAGAGTCATAAATGTTACCTCTGTCCACAGGGACTGATTTAGCCAGAAGGTCAGCCTGCCACTGCTGCCTCTGCACCAGAAGTGGGATCCTGGGAACAGAAGGGGCATCTGCCGGGATTCCAGGCCTCACCCTTCCTATTTTCTCTCTGCCCTGGAAGAGCCCTGTAGCCTAACAGTCAAGAGGTAATATCTACCCTGCTTAACCACGCTCAGGTCTCTACCTCTTCTACCCTCCTCACGTCCACTTCCTGCCATTTGACCCTGTTTATTTGTAATTTGGGAAAGCGCTTTTCAGCTCAGGGCTGAGACTTGGAATTTGTAGCCGAAACATTCTGTCCACTACGCAAATATGACAGTTTTTCTATCCTATGGTTGTTTTTCCCCCAAAATTCTGTCCTTGGCTTTCTTACCTGCTCTCTGTTTCCCTGAGTAATCTCATCTACTCCCTTGGCTCCAAATATACCTCCTATGTGCTTATTCCCCAGAAACTAGGAACTCTAGCCTCCAGTATTTTTCCAGAATGTTTTATTGCCATATTTTCAGTGGCTAATAGATAGTTGGAGTCCCTGGGTGGTACAAATGCTAACATGCTCAGCTGCTAACTGAAAGGATGGAGGTTTGAGTCCGCCTAGAGGTGCCTCAGAAGAAAGGCCTGTGATCTACTGCTGAAAAATCAGCCACTGAAAACCCTATTGTCTTAGTTATCTATTACTGCTGTAACAGAAATACCACAAGTGGATGGCTTCAACAAACGAAAGTTTATTCTCTCACAGGCTAGAAGTCCAAATTCAGGGCATCAGCTCCAGGGGAAGGCTCGCTCTCTCTGTTGGCTCTGGAGAAAGGTACTTCTTATCAGTCTTCCCATGTACTAAGAGCTTCTCTGCACAGGAACCCCAGGTCCAAAGGAAACACTCTGCTCCCGGTGCTGCTTTGTTGGGTATGAGGTCTCCATGTCTCTCTGCTTGCTTCTCTCTTTTATATCTCAGAAGAGATTGGCTCAAGACATAATCCAATATTGTAGATTGAGTCCTAAACCTCATTAACATAACTGCTGCTAATCTCATCTCCTCAACATCATAGAGACAGGATTTACAACACATAGGAAAATCACATCAGATGACAAAATGATGGACAATCACATGATACTGGGAATCATGGCCTAGACAAATTGATGCACATATTTTTGGTGGACACAACTCAATCCCTGACACCTGTGGAGCACAGTTCTACTCTGACACACATGGGGTCACCAACAGCAACTTGTTTTTAACTAGTTATACCTGCTATCCTAAACCTGTCCCAATTTAATATGCCAAAAGCTATACCTATCATCTTTGCCCCCAAACCAGTCCTTCCTGCTCCACCCCTTGGTTAAAGCTGAACACCTTAAAGTAGTATGACTCGTCCTTCTCCTTGACCCCTTTCTGTGTCCACCCTCACCAAGTCTCACTGCTCTTGTCTTTTAACTATCTCCTTCAGATCCAGCCCTTTCTCTGTACCCTCATTAGCCCCCAGGGCGGCTTTCCTGCCCTACCACTCTCTTCTCCTCCAGCCTCTCTGTTGCCACCAATTATCTTTTAAAGCACACATTGGACCTTGTTGCTTCGAAGGCTCTCCGTGCCTTTGGATGAACTCTAAATGCTTCTACACTGTGTACAGGACCCTTTGTGATTCCTGCCTGCCTCTATCACCACCCTCTTGTCTAGCCATGCCACTCTTGTAGTCTCCTCCCTGAGCTCACTCAGCTGCTTGCTGCTGTTGAACATGCCAAGTGCTTTCTCATTTCCAAGCCTGTGTAGGTACTGTTTCCTCTGCCCAGAACTCCCCTTTCCTCTTCCGCCTGGGAACGCCACCTGATTTGTCAACCCTGGCTCAAATGTTTGCTTGTCTGTGAAGCTTGAAGCTCTGCTAGTGGCTTTCTTCCCGGTGGGTCTTTAGAACCAAGGACTCTTTCCACGTTGTTCTGTGATCACTTATTTACTTACCAGTCTTCTCTGCTAGGCTGTAAGATCCTTGGATTTAAGAAGGAAGCAGGTAAGGACCACACATTGATACATACACTCAATTCTTATTCACACACTTTACGTATGAAATGTTCTCTGTGTCAGTGTCTGTAGCAAATTTTCCTTCTAGGCTGCCACTCCACTTTTCATTCAGTTCATAGTTTCTCTCCATTTCCATTTGCTGTGTGCTTGGGGCATGGAAACTACCCCAAATGATGGCCTAAATTAAAATAAAGAAAGTAAATCTGCTTGAAGGAGCATATAATCCTTTCCAAAACTTTGATTTTGACGTATCTTCTGCAAAACGTGGAACCACCTTGCAGAAAGCAGTTTGGCCCTTTGTTCTCAGTTCTTTCTAGCCATACTAGCACCTGAGGCTAATGAGTGGGGGCTGACCAGACCAAGGAGATCAGAAGGGGGAACCAGTTTCTCAGGACTTACACGGTGGGTCGATGAGGGCTGGGAAGAGGCTCCAGAATCTTCTCTATTTTATCTCATCTGGGTATGATGGCCATCTATCACAGTGGGCTTCAATCATTCCTAGAATGGGCCTTAGATCCCCGATGAAATCATATTTTGCTAGTTGGCCGAAGGGTTTTTTGGCATTGATTTTTAATTTCCGTGATCTTCTAGAGAAGTTCTGAGCTCCACACCCCTCCTTTACTCTCTCTTCCCTTTAACCGCCAGGGATCAAGCTTTTGCCAACCATTTTACGGCCACCCTGCTGTGCAGAGGCTCGTTCCACCCAGGTGGCCCTGGTGCCGAATGGGCAGCCCTGCCCACTACAGGGAAACAATGAATTACCGCCTGAGGAGGGAGTAAGCGGGCACTGCCTTGGAATGTGGGTGCGGTCGGGAAGCTGGGGGCCAAACTGTACAGACTTGCTGTGTGGGGATTAGCACTTTCTAAAGCCAGAGAAGAGAATGGGGCTATAGGTAGATAACTCTTACTCCTGGGAGGTGAAAGGGATCTGTAGGTGGACAGGGAGCTTGATCATCAAAGTCATAGGAGAAAGTTGAGGGGGAGGAAGACTGAAAGGAGGACGGAGGTGCTTCTACCGCTGCTCCAAATTCTGCCTCCCTGGAAAAAAAGGTGTCCGTGAAATGATGGCCGTGTACCAATCCACATCAATCCTGAACATGTTGGACACCACCCGCCATGGGTTGGGCAGGAGATGGGGCAGGCCTGGCAGGGGTTGAGTAACCAATCCTGTGCCAAAGGCTTGATGTGACAGGAGGTGACAGGACAAAGGTATTGGAATGTGCCAGTTGGGCGCCAGCCTTCTTAGTTGTCAGAACTGGTCTTGGAGAAAAGCACAGCCTTTGGGTATACTCCTGTGAGAGGCGTTTTTAGTCTATGCAAACAGCTGCCTCTCCCTTCAGGCTTCCTTCCTGTGATTGAACGGGCCAGAGGGGAAGGTCAAGGACAGGGAGGAGAACAAGGACAAAGGCATGAGGTACGGATTGTACATAAACCCATGGTCTAATCCCAGCTCACTTACACGCTTCCTGCAGATGCCAAAAAATAGAGAACTGGGTGGGAGAGAGGTTGGGAGAGGCTGGGAAAAACGTAGTAAACAGATCTTCAACAACAAAACAACAGGAGATTCTCGGGTGGACCCTACCTGTGAATGACTTGGAAATGACCTTGGAAAGGATCCTGCTTCCACACTAACTAGGCATGAGAAACTACTGGCCTCGTTTTTCCTATCTAGGAGGTAAGATCAATAGCAGTACTTTGAGATGTCTTGAAAGTGCAAGTGGCAATGTCTATAAAGAGGAAAGGGATTGTGGACACGTATGTTGGCCTGTTGAATCTGAAGATGGTGTGGTCAGTGAAGATGGCTGGGTTCTCTGGCTCACACCTCTCCTCACAGCAGCACCACGTAACGTGAGGACTGTGGTCTGCTGAGCTGTGTGTCCCAGAGGACCAGAACACAAGATTAGTGAGTTCCACTTTGCCTTCTGGAGCACAGTAGTGGCCCAAGAAGTAGCCATCCCTCATTCCTTTAGCATCTCAGCAATAATGCAGTGGGATAAAGATGTACTGAGCACCTACAATGTTCCAGGCACCATCGAGGCACTGAGGCGGGTCCTCCGTAGCATGCCCAGAGCTGTGCTCCTCAGGCCATTCCCACCTGAAGATGCTGGTTTAAGCAGTTGATCTGATTGCATGTACCATCATTTCATGCTATGAAAAACCCTGCTGTTCTCCTAGACCAAGATGATACCCGGGTGGGAAAAAGAGCTGACATTTAGTTAGACGAAAGACCTCTGATCCTGTTGTTTACCAGTGATCCCCCAGATCAGCCAGAGGAAAAAATTAATGCATGGCTGGTCCCTCCTACACAGATGCCTTCCTGTCCCCCTGTATGCACACCTCCTTGTTGTGTTTGCACACAGCTGCTGGAGTTGGAGCTGCAGTTCATGTCCGTGCAACAGACTACATACTATCTGCCCCAACCTGCCTGTGACTAGCCTCTCACTGGTTCGCACTGGTTGGAGGTACAAACACAAGCCACTCAAACTCCCAGCAAGCAGGAGCCCCAAGATTCATGACCAGGATCTCAGCAAAATGGAATTCATCTCTAAAAACAGGCTTATGGTTGAGCAGATTTCATTGATTCAGATACGTATGCCTCTCGTCCAGAATGAAAAGAGCCCTGTAGCACAGTGATTAAGCACTCGGTTGCTAACCAGAAGGTTAGTGGTTAGAACCCACCAGCCACTCCACAAGAGAAAGATGTGGCAGCCTGCTTCTGTGAAGATTTACAGCCTTGGAAACCCAATGGGGCAGTTATACTCTGTCCTATAGAGTCAATGTGAGTCGGAATCAACTCGACAGCAACAGGTTTTTAGCCTAGAAAGGGAGGTGAATGCAAGGTTGAGAGCAGGGTGCAGGACTCCTAGCAGCTCTCAGCCAGGTTCCAGGTCAGAATGGATCTCTGGCCTGTCTCTTCCTCCACCACGAGGTATCTCTGTTAAAGCCCAAAGCCTATGCTGCTTTGCACTAGAGCCACTCATATTCATGTTTCTCTCACCTGACAGACTGTAAGCTTCCGATGCCAGGGTCCACCTCCCAGCATCTGCCTAGAACAATGAATGAGGCAGTCCATGTGGAACTGAATTGGTGTGAAAAGCGCCATTTCCCACAAATTCTGTCTACAGAGGCTGGAGGACGAGCCTATCATAAAGCTTTATGTGAACCCAAATTTGCTGGGTGTCAGCAGTTAAGCAGCCTGCACGGAGGTCACGACCCCTCCCCAAGAAGCCAAAGCCTCCCTGTGGTCATGGTCTCAGGACATACCTAGCATTTGTGTCCAGAAATGGAGAAAACGTTATCATGCTCGGCCTGAATTCAGTTTACTTCGGAGCTAGTTTTTTTTCTGACCGTTCAAAAGCCTTCTACTGAGACCTCAGATCTCATATGCAGATGGGGTTCAGGAACCAAGAGCATCTTAATCTATGACTGTTGGTCAGAAGTTCTCCTGAACTTATACCTCAGGTGGAGCTCAAGGGGGTGGGTAAACTCTATAGCTTATATAAATATGTGGTTAGTAGAATTACAGAGGGGCATACGCCCTTCCCCATATCACTTCCAGTACATCCCACAACTAGTGAGAGTTTGCGTCTACTGCCGTTAAGAAGAATTTTCAAGATTAGAGGATTCAGCACCATGGTCAGAGCCAAAGAGATAACAAAGGGGCCAGCGGTAGATGCTCTGTGGAGGATAAAGGGAACCTGCACTTGAGGATTTCTCCCTCTTCTCTCCTGTAATAATGGCCTTCAAACCAGTGCTCAGGTCACCAGAGGAAAGGCCCTCGGATCTCAGCTCCGTGCTATGATGGGTCCCACTCTGTCTTCAGGTGTCACTTGGATTGAAACCCAAACCCAGTACCACAGGTCTCCATCTGAACTTATCCACTGTGTCCTTCTCCATCTGGAGATAAGTGCTTTCCCAGGGAGATTTTCTGTGTCTGCTACTCCGTGAAATGAAGAGAGCCACCGTCTCTCTCTGCTGTATTACTACGAATATCTGAGATCCTCCAAGCCAGGGAAGGTGGTGCCTGACCCCAGGGCCCTGTAGGAAGATCTCCTGGTCCCCAGACTCAGTCCTCTGCTGCTCCTAGTGGCTGTCCTAAGGGAAAAGCTGTTGTTGTTGCGTGCTGTTGAGTCAATTCCAACTTGTAGCGACCCTATAGGACAGAGTAGATCTGCCCCATAGGGTTTCCTAGGCTGTAGATCTTTACCGGAGCAGATTGCCAGGTCTTTTCTCCCGCGGAGCAGCTGGTTGGTTCAACCCGGTGACCTTTCAGTTAGCAACCAAGCGCTTAACCATTGCGTCACCAGGGCTCCTAGGGAAAAGCTAGACCTACACAATTAGAGATAAATGTATAACTAGAGATAAATGCACATGGCACTGGAGGGACACAAGCGAAAGGAACTGACATCTGTAGAGAATCCCCTATGTGCCAGGTATTAAACCACCACATTTTATCTTCACAGCAACCCCATGAGGGTGAGTCATTCCAGCCCCTAAGTCCACATGAACAGACATGGCTGCAGTGCACAGCCTCGGGTAGGAAACTATTCTTGTTAACACTTTATGCCCTCAAATTACATAATGCATACATCACCAAAGGTGTCATGAGGTTAAGCTACAGATCAAATCCTACTAATCTGCATTTTAACTTTGGACTTGCAGTCTGATGGAGAAAAACCCAAGAATTATACTGTCTTTTGGGTCGTCACTCATACCAGTTGTTAGGTGCCGTCGAGTCAGTTCCAACTCATAGCCACCCTATGTATAACAGAACAAAACACTGCCCAATCCTGCACCATCCTTAACAATAGTTGCTTTGTTTGAGCCCGTTGTTGAAGCCACTGTTGTCAGTCCACCTCACTGAGAGTCTTCCTCTCTTTCGCTGACCCTCTACTTTACCAAGCATGATGTCCTTCTCCAGGGACTGGTCCTTCATGATAACATGTCCAAAGTACGTGAGATGAAGTCTCACCATCCTTGCTTCTAAGGAGCATTTTGGCTGTACTTCTTCCAAGACAGATTTGTTCATTCTTTTGCCAGGCTCTGGTATCTTTCCCAGCATCGTAATTCAAAGGCATCAATTTTTCTTCAGTCTTTCTTATTCATTGTCCAGCTTTCATATGCATATGAGGTAATTGAAAATACCATGGCTTGGGTCAGGAGCACCTTAGTCCTAAAAGTGACATATTTGTTTTTTAACAGTTTAAAGAGGTCTTTTGCAGCAGATTTGCCCAATGCAATACATCGTTTGATTTCTTGACTGCTGTTTCCATGAGCATTGATTGTGGATCTAAGTAAAATGAAATACTTGACAACTTGAGTCTTTTCTCTGTTTATCATGATGTTGCTTATTCATCCAGTTGTGAAGATTTTTATTTTCTTTCCGTTAAGGTGTAATCCATACTGAAGGCTGTGGTCTTTGATCTTCATCAGTAAGGGCTTCGAGTCCTTTTCACTTTCAGCAAGGAAGGTTGTGTCATCTACGTATTGTGGTTGTTAATGAGTCTTCTTCCAATCCTGATGTGATGTTCTTCTTCATATAGTCCAGCTTCTCAGATTATTTGCTCAGCAAACAGATTGAGTAAATATAGTGAAAGGATACAACCTTGTCACACACCTTTCCTGATTCTGAACCACGCAGTATCCTCTTGTTCTGTTTGAACGACTGCCTCTTAGTCTATTTACAGGTTCTTTCTGGTATTCTCTGCTTTCACCCAAGATCCATCAGACATCAGCAGTGATACCACTTGTTCCCTATCCTCTTCTGAATTTGGCTTGAATTTCTGGCAGTTCCCTGTCGATGTACTGCTGCAACTGTTTTTGAATTACCTTTAGCAAAAGTTTACGTGTGATATTAATGATATTGTTCAATAATTTCCGCATTCCACTGGATCACTTTTCTTTGAAATGGGCACGAATGTGGATCTCTTCCAGTTGGTTGACCAGGTAGCTGTCTTGCAAATTTCTTGACATAGACTAGTGAGCACTTCCAGTGTTACAGCTATTTGTTGAAACATCTCAATTGGTATTCCATCAATTCTGGGAGGCTTATTTTTCGCTAGTGCCTTCAGTGCAGCTTGGACTTCTTCCTTTAGTACCTTCACTTCTTGATCATATGCTACCTCCTGAAATGGTTGAACATCAACCAATTCTTTTAGCTACAGCGATTCTGTGTATTCCTTCCATCTTCCTCTAGTACCAGGCATGGTGCTAATAAGCATTTTTCCATAATCTCACTCCATCCTCACCACAGTCTCGGTGAAGCAGGTGTATTTCCGTCCCCACTTGGCAGGTTAAGAAACAGAGATTCAGAGAGGTCGAGGAATTCACTCAGGGCTGCACAGCTAGAAAGTGGCAGAATCAGGATTTGAATTCAGATCTGTCTGATTTGGACAGATCCCTGTGTCCTGAGGCATAAGGAAAATCGCAGTAGAAAATATTTCAATTACATATTGGATGGAAAATATTTTTAATAAAAATAAAAGAAGGCAAAACTACTAAAATTTAACATCCCTTCAGAATTTCTACATCCCCTCTAAGGTAGGGAAGCAGTGGGAAGAAGAGGGACAGTCAGCTTTGGGTTTACTTCCTTGATCTCCACTGCCACATCACAACACAATGCACGGTGGTGGTGTCTTCTTATTAAAAATCTTCTGCAATAGATCAGACAGCACACCTTGACCGTTGTATTCTTATTTCAAGCTTAGAATCTAGCAAAGTTAGAAGTGAAATCCTTCCACTGGGTAATATAAATGCTAAGTGAAACACCTGGTAGTAGATGACTGATTTTACGCTAGTAGAACGTATGAAATTGGAACAGCAATAAATGGGCACTGCAAGGTGACAATGGCACATACATGCTGACTGCTCTCTTTACATCCTGATGTTGACTCTGCAGGTGCTGCCTCCATTTACAGGGTGTTCCCAGGAAGCATATCAGTGGTTGCATTCCACATTGCAGGCTTGCTTCACAGGACTTATTAGTTAATTACTAAACTATTTGTTGAGGGCCTGCATGCTTTCTTCCAGACCTCCTTCAAAGTATCTTATTCTACTTGGAAGCTCCAAAACCAGATGCTTCTTTAATGGAAAAGTGTAATTGCTGTGGAATCTGACGTGTGTCCTACTTTCATGTTCAAATGCCCTCCTTCCTGTTTAATTTACAGTGGCCCATGACTCACCTTTAGGTTATGGTCTGTAAGGCAGCACACCTTGCTTGGCTCCACCTGCACATACCACTCAATGTCTTCGACTTTTGAAAAATAAAAGAATAACGTTAATTATATGAGCCATTGAAAGAGACTTGTCTTATAAACACAAAACAAAAAATGACAAATGAGAATTTTTTCAAATCCATGTGCTTTTTCTCCCACGCCCAGCAGCCTATACTTGTAAAATTTTCTGCATTTTTATGGCATGAGGCATGCCTGGAAAACTCATCATAACATAGCATGTGCCCAGTTAAATATGTGTCGGCTCTAACTTTTAAAATTCTTTTTGAATGAGTAAAAAGGGACTAGAGAAGTGAATCCTAGATTAATGAGTAGCGTTAAATGAACAAAACAGCTATAATGAAAAGTGGAAACTCTGTTCTGAGGGTTTTTTTTTTTTTTTTTTTGAATGGTAGAAATTTCTGAATGAGTTCACCCAGTTGGATACAATTATGAAAAAAATAACATACATAAAATCCTCAGCCCAAATAATTCTTGTGGCAGATATCTATCTCCCTTCTCCCCCTTTTCCATCCTAACAGAATGCCAGCTTTGTTCAGAGGATGAGAGAAAACATTTCCCAATAAAAATATTTGCCTCACACATGAAGTGGCCTTGTGACACAGGACTGATTAATGAGTTGCTAACAAAAGGCATCTAGGGATTTATGTGAAAGGTCTTGTTTTACTGATTTGGGCACGGCTCCTTTTTCTTGCCTCAAGCGTTGGTGTGAAGTCTGGAGCTTCAGCGGCCATCTTGCAACCATGAGGTGATGAGCATGAGAATGAGGGCCTGTGGGCTAAGGATGGCAGAGGAAGATGGAAGGCAGCTGGATCAGGATGGCATCAGTGCCTTCTTTATAGCCCTGGCCTTCTTTCTGCTTGAAATAAATACCCACTGTATTTGTTTGAGTCGGAATTGACTCGACAGCAATGGGTTTGGTTTTTTGGCACTTGTTTTTGCCACCGTTAATGTGGTTCTTCGTTGCTTACAGCCTAATGCAATAGAAACCAATACAACCTTGCACACATCTCAGCTTGCTTCTAAATCCCCAAATTGAAGTTACTCATGTCTCTCAGATGAGTACCCATGTTCCTCTGATTTTGGGTCTGGACTTTGTAATGAATGCTACAGGGTATTGCGGAGTCTCAATCAACTAGAGAGAGCCCGATAAATTCCAGAATTAAATGTGAAAAAAGGAAACCATAAACCTGTATGTAATTACAGATGAAGAGTTACGGCTCTCAGGATGAGGGACAACAAAAATCATCAAGGCTGACAGCACCATGTGCTGCCCCAGCTGTGAGGAAATGGGATCTCCCATGTCCCACCAGTGAGGGGTGGGTGGACACAGCTACTTCTGAGAGCAGTCTGTGCTTCTCCCGGAAGGTTGGTGAGGAACATCCCCTAGGACCCAGTGGTCCTGCACATGTGCACAGCAGATACAGAGAAAGGTGTTTACTGTAGCACTGTTTTACCACAGTGAAAACTGGGGACAGTCTAGGCGCCTGTCAGTAGGAGACTGGATAGAAAAAAATGGTGGCACAGCCACAAGATATCCAAGGAAACACCCAAAACAAATCCCAGCTCTACACATCAATGTGAATATATTCAGCGGTCTGCTGCAGCCAGCTCGCAAGAACCAATTGTTGAAATTGTGGGAATTTTGTGAACTGGTTAATATTACATTTGTAGCTTGAGATTAGCCATGGTAGGAGTATTTGCAACATGAAAATTAGCAAAGGCTACAAATTGTCCCACACACACATATCCTTTTTATTTTTTAACACCTATTTTTTTGGCACTCTCTGGAGAGAAAATTGGCAATACATATTAAAATGCTTTAAAGTGTTTATAACTTTAAATCTAATAGTCTCACTTCTAGGAACCTGTCCTGTAGAACATATCAACAGTGAGGTTAAAAAAAAAAAATGTGCAGAGATGTTCGGGCCAGCATAGTATAACATAATATAGTTAATACATATAAAATAGCTAAAATTATAAATGAAGAATAGAGGTACAGTTAAATGCTCATGGATTATGAAGTGGGAGAACTCTGTGAAGGCAGGGCCCTATTTGCTTCTCACTGCTCCCCCAGGACCTAACACAAGGCCCAGCCATTGCAGGCACTCAGGAATGTGTGAAATGAATGGATACATGTGTGGATACGAATACATGCATAATACAACCACTTCAGTGTTTTCAAAAACAATAAATAGGGAAATGGCCATTCTCATGTGTGAAAGCAGAATTTTAAACTAAATTTAGCATAATCCCAATTTTATTAAAAAAGTATATGCGTACCTAGAAAAAAAGATTGGAAAGGAATATACTAATCTATTAAGTAGTATTTCAAATTTATGGTGAAATTGCTTTGATTTTTAATAATGCTTTCATACATTGTCCAAATTTTTGCAAAAAATATATGTATGTGTGCATCTGTGTATGTGAATTCCAATTACAAAACAAATCAGTAAGCTTTAAAATCAACTTTGGTCTAACCATTAAAGCCAGGTAGTAAGCTATAAATCAAAAGGAGTAACCAACAGCCACATACGCTGTTAAAGAGCCCAGCAATCCTGCTTTAAAGCTTCCCTTATCCAATAGCCTTGTTTTACGATTTACAACGCGTTAACTATTTTACTAGGTAAATCTGCAGATGACACCCCTATGGAGCCATGCCTGGCCCTACGTTTTGGGGTAGCAAAATTTTCCCACCTCGTAGTTGGACACATAAACACTTTAAGTGTGAAGACAGCTGAAAACTTTACCACAGGGAGAGCCGTCCCTCTATCAAAGCAGAGGAATGATCTCCGTCCAGATCCACCCCAGATTATTTGCAGGCGATGAAAATGCATCAGCACCGCATACCCCGCGCCCCCACCCCCTAACCTGCCTCATCCTGCATTTTCCCGCCCATCATATTAATCAGGTGTTTGCAGACTAGGCTCTGATAGCCTGTGTTTTTAACTCTGTGCTCTTGCACTTGTTTTATGTAAAATATAGTTTTACTTCTTTCCAGATTTGTGGATGGCAGAGCTGGCCATATACTTGCATCCAAGCAAATTAACTGACGAGCGCACTGATCTTTCCTATGTTTTAAAGATGACACTGAGCTTTATAGAGATGTCATCAGGCGAGCGCTGGGAGGAAGGAAGAGAGGAGAGTGTTCATCCAGAGGCCTTGGAATTTACACCCACGGAGTGCTGACAGCTAGTGAATTCCAACAGAACACACAATTAATGGTCGTAATTCTAAAACCATCTTTGCCGTGAGCATCCCGCTCTTGCCTTCTGCTCCTGCCCAGTCTTGTTCTACCCTGCATGCTCACTGCCTCACTTCTTTCTTCATAAATGGCAAGTCTCCCTTCTGCTCTGTTAAGTACATCAACTAAGCTTCTAATCCAGAGAGAACTCGGCTACAGATGCGGGGGGGTTGGCCGTGAGGAGAAACACAGACCAGAGCCAGGAAAGGGCCAGGTATGTCTGAGGAATGGCAAGGAGAGTGGCACCTAGAGGCAGGGGCACATTAACCAGTAAGCAAGGTACCCACGGGCTTAATTGTGTTTACTTACTAATCTGTAGTGCACAATTTCACATGGGTTTATGTGGTGAAAAAGAGGTGAAATTGTGCACTACAGATAAGTAAGCACAAGTAAGCCCGTGCGTACCTTATTGGGTTATTTGTCCCTGCTTGGAGGGCAGGGCTTGTGGGTGGGTGGGCAGACGATGAATGCTCCTCACACTCACCTGTAACCAGGTGAGACAGCTGATGTGAGGTAGCTGGGTGACCTGGGGACCAAGAGCTAAATGAAGCTAACAGAACTGCACAGGTTGCATTCAGGAGCATGCCTTTCTCATCACCTTGCTCTCAAAGTCACTGCACAAATGTTTTTCTGCCCTGTGAATTTCTGACTCTGAAGAGGCTTCCTGTGGAGACAAGCAAAGGGCACCTGGCTGCTGATGAAGAGTGATATGCCTGAGGCGGAGCCAGCGAGCGGCTGGCCTTTGAGATAGAGGGGTGTGAGGCGGCCCGGAGGAAAACACCAGAACTAGTTGGGAGGTCTTGCTCACCATCACACACCAAGAGGTAATGCTGTCCAATTGAACTTTCTGTGGTGATGGAAATGTTCTAGATCTGCACTATCCAATATGGTAGCTGCTAGCTAGATGTGATGTCTCCGCGTGGTACAAATGGTTAAGCACTTAGCTGCTAACTGAAAGTTTGGTGAATCGAGTCCACCTGAGGCTTCTCAGAATAAAGGCCTGGCGATCTGAAAAAAATCAGCCATTGAAAACCCTATGGAGCACAGTTCTACTCTGACACACGTGGGGTCACCATGAGTCAGAATTGACTCAATGGCAACTGGTATTTCTTAGCCAGATATGGCTGCTGAGCATTTGAAATGATGCTGCTGTGACTGAGGAACTGAATTATAAAATGTATTTAACTTTACTTAATTTAATTTGAAATAGCCACGTGGCTGGTGGTGACTGTATTGGACAGCAGAGCTGTGGGGTGTTCACCACAACATACTCAGGTATCTCTCCACATGTAGTTTGGGGAGGAAGTGCTCCAGACAAATGAACTTGATCCTCTGCTACTGAGTGCTCCAGATTGGAGTCATTAGCAATCTGAAGAGTTGGACTGGGCCACCTCCAAAAGACTCTAAAATACCAGTGTTGAGGCCCTTCACCCAGCAGGATCTAGTCTGGTGAGCGGTGAATTGGAACATCTTTCGAAGGAAATGCTGTTAACACCCGTGGTAGCCAGGTGTGCATAAATATAAACCCCTACCTGGGAGTTGCTTGTAACTCTAGCTACATAGAGCTAAAACTCCCCACTCTGGCCTCTTCCCAAACGTGGGACATTTTGTTTTTATGTACTTCAATTTTTGACAGATTTAGAAGAAAATCCCTCCAGCTGTTGGGAAGCTTCATCAACGGAGAGGAGAAACATCACTGTTTTCATGTTTGTGGCCTTGGGAGAAATTGTGTCCAAGTGATTAGAAGTGAGATGAACTCGGAAAGTGCAAATATGCCATATTGGAAATGATGGCAGAGGAAGGGATTGTGCGAGAAAATCATTCAGCATTTGGGCTTCAGCATGAGCATGGGCTCGCAACCACATTAGCTCCTATTAGGAAGGAAATGTGCTTTGCTGGGCTTAGCGGTGAACTCAGCACTTCGGGACATCAACTCTGCTCCTCCTAGTGCCTGGGTCAGCCTCCACGGCCACACCTGTTTCTTCTATAGGCTGAGGAGAAAATGCTCTCTCAGGGTTTCATTGAGGAAAAAGATCAGGATCATTATAAAGCATTGTAGCAAATGGGAGTCCCCCTCAATATACCTTATAACAAAGACGTGACTTACTGGATTTCCCTTTTTTGGGGGAAATCAGGCATTAATGAGCATAATATGGAAGTGGTCCAACAGTACCATTACAACCGAGACTTTAAAAGAGTAAGGAGCTTTACAGAATAGTCTTAAGGGAAGAAAAGCACTGTCTGGTGTCACACGCCATGTTCAAAGAGAATTGTTACAGACAGAGAGGTCACAGTAGGTAGTGGAACCAGTTTTCAAGTAATGATTGTGATTTGAGTCATTTCGGAGAAATAAGCAAATTCCTTGCCTCTGGCTGCTGGTTTACTGATTAAAACCATCTGCTCGGACCCATGAGAAGGCGCCATCTCACATTATTTTGGAAATGGTTACCCTGAGTCACACTCAGAAATCAGAGTTAATCCTTTTGGTTTCCTTATCACTTGTTTTTTGCTCCTTCCTCTGTATCCACCCAGATGTTTTCCTCAGAGCTGCTGGAGCCCATTGGCCTTCATCCTAAGGAACAGGAAGGACATTTCCATACTAGTAGAGGAAACTCTGCTAAGAATAGGGTGACCACATAATTTATTTCCAAACTGAGACACTTAAGAGAATGAAAGGGGAACCTTTTCATCGTTTGCTGAGGTGACAAGTATAAATGGGTAAGTCAGCACAGTGCTCACCCTAACTAAAGAAATAAGCAAAAAACATATGTGAAGGTGGTCAACCTCATTAGTAATCAAAGCAAAAACACACTTAGATCATCATGCACCCACTAGATTAGCAAAAAAATATAAAAAGTACACCACCAAGTGTGGTAAGAACACGGAGTAACTGCACCTCTCACACTGCTGGGAGTCCATTTTACAACGACTTTTGAAAACAATCTGACACCACCCAGTAAAGATGAATCTGCACATACGCTATAATTCAGCAATCTCACTCCCACAAGATGTGTGCTAGAATATTCATAGGAACATTGTTCATAAAAGCCTACAGCTGGAAACAATACATATACCTCGACATTAAGATGGACAAATAATTTGTGGTATAGTAAAAAAATGGAATATTATACATCAGTGAAAGATGACTGAAATATACCTATATATATGAAATATACTACATATATGGCTGTATTTATATATATATATATATCATAAACATTATTGAAAGAAGCAAATCAAAATACATACAGTCATTTGTATAAGTCCAAAATAGCCAAAACTAAGCAAGAATGCATGCTTAGGTGATAAATCTATACATAAAGGCATGGGTATTAACTCAAAAGCAAGGATGGTGGTTGGCTCCATAGGGAGGGAAGGATGCATTCAGGTAGGGGTTCTAAAGTCCTGGAATTATTCTATTTCTTAACCAGGGTGATGGGTACACAGAGATATATGTCTTTATTATCCCTCAAACTTTGTATGTAGGTGCTGTTGATTCTTTATGATACATTTCACAACTAGAGAAACTGTGTGCAAACAAAATAACACAGGAAAGTGTGTGGTTGTCACTAGAGCTGCGCGCCTTCTGGCTCACCATGAGTGTTCTTCTCTGTGGTTGGGTGGGGCCGTGTGATCAGTTCTGGTCATCACATTCTGTGTCATCCCCAGGCCAAGCAATTGATTGCAACTGCAAGACCCTCCAGAACCTTCTCTCCCTCTGACATGGTGACTAGTGTTGTGCCAGGAAGTGGCTGCCCCATCAGCTTGTGTCCTGGACTGAGGACAGCCTGGACCAGCGTCCTCAGCCAACCTGTCACACACAGAATGAGCAAGAAGCAAGCCTTTGTTGTTTGAACCCACTGCAGTCGGCTACTGTAGCATAACCTAGCCTTTCCTGATGATACAGAGAGGGACGGGGAGCGGAGGTTCAGGGAAGGCAGACAGTATTTAAGATGAGACAGATGAGACCTGACTAATGGAAAACAGCCAGTTGTGAAAAGAGCTAAGGAAAAGCGTCTCCAACACAGGGAATGGTGAAGGACAAAATCCTGCAGTGAAAATGAAGTATGAAGGACGGAAAGAATGCCAGTGGGGAAGAAGGGGCGAGGGCAAGAAGAAATGTGGTCAGAGAGCAGACAGGACCAAAGCACGCACAGACAATGGTAAAGAACTTGGAGTTTAGCCATAGGCAGCCACTGGTGGGTTTAGGCAGGAGGATGACATGACAAGGATCACATTTTAAAGGGATAGTTCTTGCCTCTGTGTGGAGAATGTATTGTCCGGGACAAGCGTGGAACCACAGAGTCTCCTCAGACAGCTAGTCCACACAGGCAAGAAAGGGCAGTGACTCAGACTTCCGTGGTACCAGAGAAAATGGAGAGAAGCCGGATTTTTTTGAGATGTGTTTGGCCGGTGCATCTGACAGGACTTGGAAATGGATGGAAAATACGGGCTGAAAGAAAAGGAGGTGTCAGAGATGACACTTGTGTTTTTGGTTTGAGCCATTTACTGAAGTGGGAACAAATGAGAGATGAACGGGTTTGAATAGAGGGGACCTGGAGCCCGGTTTCCCTGTATTTATTTCAGATGTCTACTAGACACCATTTGCACATGTTAAATAAACACTAGACAGACAACGCCTCCTTGCAGGGGAGCACCCTGGGTTGAAGATTTTATATATATTTGGCAATCACCAGCATGTGTGGTATTTAAGTCAAGGAACTAGACTGGGTCACCTAGAGAAAAAATATAGATAGGAAAAAAAAAAGTGAAGAAAAGAGAAAAACGAGGTGAGTGTGTGGTCACAGGAGTCAAAAAAAAAAGTGTTTCAAGGTAGGAATGATTATTTGTTTTGAGTGTTGAGAGGTTGAGTGAGACACAGAAGTGATGGCGGTATTGGCAAATGGAGGGTATCGGCAACTTGGACAAGGGAAGTTTGATGGAGGTCTGGGCTAAAAGATAGGTTGAGGGGGTTGAGGGAATGGAAGAAAATGAAGGAAGATAATAGAATTCTTAGGATAATTTTTACTCAGAGGGGGAACAAAAAAGGGATAGAGCCTGGAGGAGACATGTGGTAAAGGAAGATTTTATTTTTTAAGATGGGAGATCTTAGAGAACGTTTGTATGCTGATGAGGATCCAGTAGTGGGGAAGAAATGGATGGCGCAGGATATTGACGGGTTAATTCACCAGGGCCATCACCCATCTGTCAGTTTGTCATACTGTGGTGTCTTGTGTGTTGCTGTGATGCTGGAAGCTATGCTACCGATATTTCAAATACCAGCAGGGTCACCCATGGTGGACAGTTTTCAGTGGGGCTTCCAAACTAAGAAAGACTAGGAAGAAAGGCCTGACAATCTACTTCCAAAAATCAGCCTAATGAAAACCTTATGGACAAGAGAATATTTTGTTCAATGTAGTGCTGGAAGATGAACCCCCCCCCCCCCAGGTTAGAAGGCACTCAGAATACACAGTGGCCACAACATTGGACTTGAGTATATCAACAATCATGAATACAGCACAGGACCGGGCAATGTTTACTTCTGTTGTACATGGGGTCGCCATGAAATGGATGGAGCCTACTCAGTGGTGACCAACAACGATTATTCACAAAGGAAGGGGGGTAGGATCCTGAGCACAATGGAGGGGCTGATCTTTAATAAGAAGAGAGAGGTTTTCTGCAAGGATGGCAAGCATGGGCAGGTAGTGGGTTTAATGGTGGAACTATGAGGGTGGCTTCTTCTTTGTGGCTATCCTTTCAGTGACTTATGAACAAAATAAAGGGAATACCATTTGATGGCGCTGAATGACGACCTGGAGCTGAACACTGAAAGGACTCCCACAAAACAATAAATTAATAAAAAGCAACCAAATCTTATCTATTTCTTGGTTGCTCTTATTACATTTTATAGGTAAAGAATGAATCCTATAAGCATGTAAGTGGACAACAAAGTTTACAAACAAAGGGGGGAAATCAGACTGCATTTCTGGTCCAGCATGATGGAGAAGCCTAGATCAGATTAACTCTCCAACCACACACAGTGATAACAGATGCACAACATACATTTTAAAAGCTGTTTAAAATCTTTGGAGAACATGCAACTTGGGCAGGATTTCGGGGGCTATGCTCCCTGAGTTGAGGGAAGCACAAGGAGGTGAACTTCACATTTACCCCGGCTTTTCCCCGAGGCACGTGCTGTTTCACAGGAAAGCCGGAGAATAGAGTCCTAGTAGAAAAAGCAGATAGAATTTAGAAGTGGAGAGAACCTAGGGTACACACTCAGGATAAAAGGATGCCGGTACTAAAGAAACGGACACATTTCAGATGGTGATAATTCCAACAAAGACCGAAAAATGAGTGTGAGAGCCCACGTGGACGTGTATAGGCATATAGGTGTATGGGTGGGTAGAGGTGTATACGTCTGTGAGAACAGACAAGAAGTATCTATGTACGTGTAAATAGGTATGTGTGTACAGGCACGTAACTCACTGAAGACACAACTACAGATACTCCTCAGACATAACCCAACACCTTCCAAGACTGGTTTTCTGGGTTTGAAGGCATAGGACCATAGTCTGATGGGACAGCTCAGTCTATTGGCATGCTGTAGTTCGCAAAGTTCATGTTCTGCATCCTAGTGAAGTGAGTAGAGTCTGGGTCTTAAAAGCTTTTGAGCGGCCATCTAAGATACAACTATTGGTCTCTATGAGACAGATGCAAAAGAGTAAGAAGGTAACCAAAACCTCAGCAGAAACAAATCTACAGGGCTGTTAGCCTCCTTGCGCCACAGCCTCATCCACCCTGAGGCCAGAAGAATGGGATGGTGTCTGGCCAGGAGAACAATAGATGGTCCTGGAAAGAACAGGAGAAAAATGTTGAACAAAACTCAAATTCTTAAAAAAGTCCAGGCCTACTGGACCAGTTGAGACCAGAGGATTCCCTGAGACTATCACCCGGAGACACACTTTAAACCTTGAACTGAAACGATCCCTTGAAATCACTTGTTTGTGAAACAGCAGAGTGGTACACAAAATAAAAGATATTACCCATAAGAACCATACTCTACTAAAAAACCATCTGTATGAGACCAAAAGGTCAACATTTATTCTAAAGCAAAGATGAGCAGATAAGGAGTTAGGGAAACTAGAATACTGGAAATGGAACAACCAGAAGACAAAGAGAATGGTGACACATTGTGAAAAACGTAACTAACGTCACTGAACAAGTTGTGTGGAAATTGTCAAATGGGAACCTAACCTGCTGTGTAAACTTTCACCAAAAAACGCAATAAAACATTATTTAAAAAAGAAGAAGAAGAAGAACCGGGGTGGGCCTACCTGCCAACGTTTAGAGGGAAGGCAGCAGAAGGAACAGAAAATGAAACCGCACAAAAGCTGCCAATAAATTCTATGACGTAGATGAAATGATAAATTCCTTGCAAATCACAACTATCAAAACTGGTATAAGAAAAACTGGAATCTGAATAATCCTGTATCTATTAAAGAAACTGAAATGTACAATAAAAAACAAAACAAAAAACCTTTCCATAAAGAAAACTCTAGGCCCTTTAAGACTACCCTGGTTAATTCTTCCAAAATCGAAGGAAGAAATAATATAAATTCTATACAAACTCTTCTAGTGAATAGAATAAGAACTACTTTGCAACCTGTTCTATGAAGCCAGCATGAACAAAACCTGACAAGAACCAAGAAGGAAAGGCCTTCCATAGGCCCATTTCTTGCATGAACATAAACAGGAAAATCTTAAACACAGTGATAGCAAACTGAATCTAGCAATGCATAAAAAGCATAATACATCAGCAAAGCAAGATTTCCACATCTGAAAATTAACGTAACCAGCACTTTGACAGAAAAAAGAGAAAAGCTATATTATCTCGGTATATGCAGAAATAAGCATTTAGTAAAATTTGGTACCAATTCGTGATTAAAGGAACCCTGGCGGCACAATGGTTAAGCTGCTGACTGAAAGCTTGGTGGTTTGAACCCACCCAGCTTCTCCCCAGGAGAAAAGGCCTGGCGATCTGCTTCGCTATGAATTGAAAATCGACTCAACGGCACCTAATAACAACAATATTCCTGATGAAAGCAAAAAAAGAAAAAACAAAACCTCTTAGAAACCTAAGAACAAAAGATAACTTGCATAATCTGGCAAAGAGTACATACAAAAAACCTACAGCAAACACTATACATACTGGTGAAGTAACGAATACTTTTACACTGAGTTTAAGATCAAGACAAGAATATCCACTGTCATCACTTCTATTCAGCATTATATTGGAGGTTTAGCTAGTGTGGCAAGGCAAAAAAAATGAAAAGCTATAAAGATTGGAAAGGAAGAAGTAAAACTTTGATAATTCAGAAAGGATACAATTGTGTGTGTAGAATATTCAAAAGAATCAGCAGATAAACCATTAGAATAAATAAATGAATTAGCAAGGTTGCTGGATACAAAGGCAGTGTTTTAAAGTCTGTTTTTATACACTAGCAACAAACACTACCCGTTGCCTTTGAGTTGATTCCGACTCATAGCAACCCTACAGGACAGAGTAGAACTGCCCATAGGGTTTCCAAGGAGCAGGTGGTGGATTCGAACTGCCGACCTTTTGGTTAGCAGCTCAGCTCTTAACCACTACACCACCAGGGCTCCAGCAACAAATGTTAGACAATGGAACTTTAAAAACCAGGCTGGCTTCACATTCTGCCACAATATATGATGTCAAAAAATAAGAGAACAACATACAACAAATTTTGAAGGGAAATATTTGTGATCTGACAACTTTTCTTCTTCTGGGAAAGCAACAGAAAAAACACCCTTAGATGTACAAGGCTGATGCTGGCTTCAGTGGTGGAACTTTGAGGGAGTGCTCCTTGAATGTGGTTATTTCCAGCAAAATTATTTGATGTTGTACCCCAGCCACTGGCAATAGGAAGCAAAATGCAGAATTCATGGATGAGAAAGAAAGACATGATTTAAAAAGACTGGAAGTAAGTATGAAGTTATGTGAAAACAGAAATAACTGTAAAATAGTTTTAGGTGTACTTATAAAATATACTTTTTGGACATACACAAAGTATAATTTTTATAATAGCAAAAAGACAAAAATAATAGGTCATAACAAAGTTGAGATGTAGAAGGTAATTTTCTCAAACATAATGCGCTTTCATCCCTGACATTAGTCACTAGAGAATTACAGACCTAAGTGTCTTTTTAACTTTTTGTATTGAAGTATAATATATGCCCAGAAACATGCACATGTCTTAAGTGTTCAGCTCATTGAATTTTTTTTATTGTCCTTAGATGAAGGTTTACAGAACAAGGAGTTTCTCATTACACGGTTAGTACACATTTTTGTTTTATGACATTGGTTAACAACCCCAAGACATGTCAACACTCTCCCTTCTCGACCTTGGGTTCCCTATTACCAGCTTTCCTGTCCCCTCCTGCCTTCAAGTCCTTGTCCCTGGGCTGTTGTGACCCATTAGTCTCATTTTGTTTTATGGAGCCGTCTGATCTTTGGCTGAACGATGAACCTCAGGAGTGACTTCATTACTGACCTAAAAAGGTGTCTGGGGGCCATACTCTCGGGGTTTCTCTCAGGCCAGTAAGTCTGGTTGTTTTTTTTTTTGGTTTGGTTTTTTTTTTTGAGTTAGAATTTTGTTCTACATTTTTCTCCAGCTCTGTCCGGGACTCTCTGTTGTGATCCCTGTCAGAGGAGTCAGTGGTGGTAGCCGGGTACCATCTAGTTGTACTGGACTCAGTCTGGTGGAGGCCATGGTAGTTGTGGTCCATTAGTCCCTTGGACTAATCTTTCCCTTATATCTTGTTTTCTTCATTCTCCCTTGCTCCCAAAGGGTTAGTGAAACCAGTGGAGTATCTCAGATGACTGCTCACAGGCTTTTAAGACCCCAGACGCTACTCACCAAGGTAGAATGTAGAACAGTTTCTTTATAAACTATGTTATGCCAATTCAGCTAGATGTTCTCCAAGACCGTGGTCTCCACAGCCCTCCACCCAGCAATTCAGTCCCTCAGGGAGTTTAGATGTGTCTATGGAGCTTCCATGACATTTTCTAGTACAAGTTATGCTGGCTTCCCCAGTATTGTGTACTGTCTTGCCCTTCACCAAAGTTACCACTTATCTATTGTCTATTTAGTATTCCCGCCCCCCACCCTTCCATCCCTCGTAACCATCAAAGATTGTTTCTTTTTGTGTGTAAACCTTTTCATGAGTTTTTACAGTAGTGGTCGCACACAATATTTGTCCTTTTGTGATTGACTTATTTCACTCAGCATAATGTCCTCCAGTTTCATCCATGTTATGAGATGCTTCGCAGATTCATCATTGTTCTTTATCGTTTTGTAATACTCCATTGTGTGTATGTACCATGGTTGTTTATCCATTCTTCTGTTGATGGGCATCTAGGTTGTTTCCATCTTTTTGCTATTGTGAACAGTGCTGCAATGAACATGGGTGTGCATATGTCTATTCATGTGATGGCTCTTATTTCTCTAAGATACATTCCTAGGAGTGGAATTGCTGAATCATATGGTATTTCTATTTCTACAGCTCACTGAATTTTCATGAAGTGAATATGCTCTTGCAACTATCAAGATCAAGAAATAGAACATTTTAGCACCCCAAAAAGCATATTTTTAAAAATTAAAGTTTCTAACTGTTGTTGTTGTGTACCATCGAGTGGATTCCAACTCATAGTTGACCCTACAGGACAGAGTAGAACTGCCCTACAGAGTTTCCTAGGCTGTAATCTTTACGGGAGCAGATCACCAAGTCTTTCTCCTGCAGAGCAGCTTGTGGGTGTGAACCACCAGCCCTTTGGTTAGCAGCCAAGCTCTTAACCATTGAGCCACCAGGGCCTCTTAAACTTATAACTAGTAGAACATAATAAAAAAAAAGACATCAACCTATCAAAACGGAGCAATTGACTAAAGAAACCAAAATTCTCCAAATCAACAGAAGAGGGCGCTCCTGGACTGTGAAATACAGTAAAACCAAGCCAAACCCGCTGCGGTGGAGTCGATTCTGACACACAGCGACCCTATGGGTAAGCCACCTAAAATCCTTACCCCTGCTTGTGATTGTTGGTCCAGAAAAAATCAGAATTTGGCAGACAATATCCAAAAAAAGTCACCATGTAAAGAGAATACAAAGTTAAATCAACGTATTTCAGCTGCACACACAATAGCATCCCAGTTAGACAGCGATGTGTGGGGGATTTACCTAGCGCCTCCATGAAGCTCTCAATTCCAGGATCTGTTAATTTTCTGGCTAACTCCTGGGTCTTCCACTTACCCGTTGGGACCATAATCTCAAGCTACTAAGGCTGTGGGCTTGCCCTGACTGCTTCCTACTGAGTTGTTTTCATGGCAGCTTGCTGGCCACGGGGTTTTCACCCTCTGACAGTGTATCAGCTGGTTTTCATGGCCAAGCATGCCCTGGTAGCCCAACCACACTGACCAAGCTTGGGGGAGGGAGAGGTGACGACAGCCACCCCACACTGGAATGCTGCAGACGCTTACTTCCCTGCCCAAATTTCAGCAGTTTTCCATAAATGAATAGTTCTCAATTTGTTGTTTGCTTTGGTTGCTCCAGAGTCTTAAAATGGTGGTTGTTTTTTTGTGTGTGTGTTTTAATTTTGTTCAGTTTTATCATTGTTCTCTGGGAAGATTTACCGGACTCTCGACTCCGCTGTCACCAGAAGTCATGCCGTGACACAAACATTGCCAGCTTGGACTGTATTCTGTTGTGTAGGGACACTTTCTCAGCAGGTCCCCGCCCTGTGGGGAGTTCTGCTCTGGGCTGGCAAACAGTCTCAGTAAGTCTCAGGGTGGTGTGTGTGCACCTGTGAGAGACAGAGAACCTGGCATTTCCAATCTCCAGGTCCTCGTCTACCCTGCCACTGGGATTCTTGCTATATGGCAGGTCTGGTGGTACAAACGATTAAGCGCTCGCCTGCTGACAAAAACGTTGACGGTTTGAACCCACCTAGCCGCTCCACGGGAGAAATCTGTCGATCTGTCCTGTAAAGATGACAGTCAAGAAAACCCTATGGGACAGTTCTGCTGTCACATGGGGTCGCTATGTGTCGGAATCGACTAGACGACATCCAACAACAACAAGGCGGGTCTGCTCATTTTCTTCTCTGTCCTCACCCACAGCCACTGCTTGATATTCAACAGTGATCAGGAAGTCCCTGAAGCTAGCCAGGATACCGCTATCCTGTCATTTCAAAAAATGCCATAGGGTTCACCCTGGGTGTCAGCTACGTCTCGGCCTCGGTGCCCCGCTGGCTCTGTGGGAGGTCACAGCAGAGGCAGCCCCTCTCCCCCTTTAATTTCCTCAGCCGCCCTTCCTTAGGAATCCTGGTCTGAAGTAACAGGTGTTTCCTGGCTTAGCTGAAGAGACATTTTATTTGAGAGAGAAAAGAGGCCTCCTGAATAGGAAGTTTTTATTGTCTCGTTTTTGTGTTATGTCTTCCATCAGCAAATATTGATTGAATCCCTACAAAGTACTCATTGTTGCGCTAGGCACTAGGGATGAACAAGTGTAAAAAAGACATGAGCTTTGCCCTTCAGAAGGTCACAGTAAGTACCTGCTTTCAAGTCCCACTTACACTTTTCTAACCTCGTTTGTCTCTAAAGTTAGTCCTCAGATGGCTCACTTTTAACACTACATTGAGAGTATGTTATATGGCAATCATTAAATAAGTCCACAAGAGTAATCTCTGAAAATCACAGCTATATGTTAAAGTGACAAATTCTAAAAATAAATAAGGTTTCTGGAGTGAGATAATAATTCCTAATACCTATGTAGCACTTGGAGCTCTGGTGGCGCAGTGGTTAAGAGCTTAGCTGCTAACCAAAAGGTCGGCAGTTCGAATCCACCAGCTGTTCCTTGGAACCCTGTGGGGGCAGTTCTCCTCTGTCCTGTAGGGTTGCTATGAGTCAGAATTGACTGAACGGCAATGGGTTTGGTTTTTGGGTTTACGTGGCACTTACAATGTACCACTTCAATACACTTCTTTCATATCCAGGTTTACGTGGCACTTACAATGTACCACTTCAATACACTTCTTTCATATCCAGTACGCAAATGAAACAAGCATGCTTACCAGAAATTACTGGAATCTACCACACTACTTGGACAAAAAACAAGTACGTAATTTTAAAAAATCTTGTAGTTCAGATCAGGGGGTCGAACCGGAAGGAACAGTTCCCAGGCAATGCTAATGCTGCTGATTGGGGACCAATTCTGAGAACCACTCGTAGAGCAGTGGATCTCAAAATTTATTGTATGTAAGAGTCACCTGGGGATCTTGTTAAAATGTAGATTCTGATTCAGCATATCTGGGGTGGAAATGCAAATTCTCAGCAGGATTTGAACCAGAACAAACCCATAGGAAGCCCTGGTTCAAATGGGTCTCGTTGCAAGTTAAGTCCTTCCACCAGACCAACCCGTGGAGACCCTATCGAAAAGGCATCTCTTTATCTTGATATTGCTGACAGAAATGTGTGGTGGGGAAATTCTCCTTAACCCAGAACTGAGGGGTTTTAGAGGGCTTGGCCTGGCACCAACTATAGCAGAAACCCGACAGCCCTTGGATTTGCAAATACACGATTTAGAGTTTACTTAAAGTAGCTGGGGAATGCCCTCCTCTAGTGAAAAGATTCCAAAGACACATTTTCTACATAACCCTATTTTTTCTGATTGTTGACATCAGCAATGTAAGGCCAATGTACTTTAAGGGCCAAAACTTTATGTAAGCAATTTCCAGATATCAGAGCTAGATGATAGAGATTTGCCTTCTACACTCCGCCAAAGCACCTCCATTCAGATTGTGCCAATTCAAACTCAACCGTGAATCCAGCTCTCTCATTTCATGAGCTTGCCTTACCTGAATATAAACAGAATACTGGGCAGCAGAAAAGTTTCCACGCCATTTTCCTCTTTTTGTTCCATGTACAGTGAGAAACTTTTTTTTTTTTTCCCGACAGGCACACATTCCTAAATGTTTTACTCAGCAGGGGACGCTCACACTACCAGAGTGAGTTTATTTTGAGCACACAAGCATTTTTTTTTTTTTTTTAATGTATAGAAAGGGAGCCCATCCGTTGCCTTTGAGTAGATTCTGACTCATAACAATCCTACAGGACAGGGTAGAATTGCCCCATAGGATTTCCAAGGAGCGGCTAGAGGATTCGAACTGCCAACCTTTTGGTTAGCAGCCAATCTCTTAACCACTGTGCCACCAGGGCTCCATAGAAAGGGAAGTAGCTAATAATTACACCACGGAGGAGAAGTTGCATGGATATGGTCGCACTGTCTGCTGTCGCATGTAGTGGCTACATTGAAGGCATGAGGGTTCTTATTAGGTAAGGAGAAAACCTCATTATCTCAATCATGTTGTGAGGGGTGGTATTTGGAAAGCACTGTTCCCAGTTAAAAATGCCCTCAGTTACCTACTGGAAGATCCAGTAGCACTGAGGTTGCTTGTCATACCTGCCTGTCATGTGGTGGGCCCATAATCTATAATGTAAGACTTCAACTGTAGATCAACTCTAGGACTCCCTTTCTGTCTGCCAATGGCCATCCTGAGTTGTTGAGGAGGGAATGACAATTTAAAGCAATATGTTTAAAGCAACTCAAATGAATCTAGTCCCGGGTGGTCGGAGTGGAACACCACAAAGAAGCATGTCCTGAGGCATCCAGGCTTGGCCAGGAACCCAGATCTAGCAACTCAATCCATTTTCCAAGATGGCGGTGATTTGGGTGAAGTTAAAAACCTGGTTACCTTCCTAGTCTCCTTGGACTGTGAGGTGAGAAAGAGAACCTGAAAACTGAAGGGTTTATGACTCAGTTAAAGTTTATGAGTTATTTCTTTGTCTCAGCTTTTTGTTTCCTTAAGATTTCCTAGTATGTTCAAGAATAACCATAATGTGGTTAACTCCACACAATTATATTAGGATGGTAGGTTCTTTTCCCAATAAAAAGAAACCTTCAGATTTGTGGGTGTCTTGCTTTGACGTAAGTCCATCTAGTGTAATAGAGCTTATTTTTTCCTTTTTTTAACCAGAAACTACCAGAACTACTAGAAGAATCTATCAACACTACTTGAAATTCAAAACAGGTACATGATTTTAAAAAAAAAGTTCAAATGGATCTTTTTTTTCTTTGAAATGCTGTGTTTTTTTTCTCAGTAGCATCCATACTTTGAGGGTGGTAAGGAGTATACAAGTTGTTACACATTAAAATTTACTTATCTGATTTACTGCCTGACCCACTGTCTCTGACAATGGAAACAGGCCATCTCCAATGAGGAATTCAATCATTCAAATCTGTCTTTGTAACTGCAAATGAGTTAGGCTTTTATAAGAACTTGCATCTGTATACCAGGAAAATATATAGTCTCCACCCTGGGAAATTGCATGAAGTCCATTAGAAAGTTTAGGAAAAGACCCAACACATTTTCATAACTGTCTACCCAGGATTAAGGCATGAGAGATAATCGTCTTGAGAAAGGTGCTTAATATTTAGGACAGACAAATGCTTCTCGGCTGATTTACAATCTTTCCTTTTCTTAAAAGCAGCAAATGTAAAATGAAGAAGAAGAAGCTGAAGGGCTACCAGACAACCGTCTGGTTTATGATCCAGATGATTTACTGCAGTGCTTCTCAAAGGGGTGGGGGGTGGGGGTCCCTGCACCAGCAGCAGCAGCATCACCTGGGAATCTGTAGAAATGCAAATTCTCAGGTCGCACCACAGACCTATGAATCAGAAACTCTGAAGATGGGACCCAGCAGTCCCTGACCTAACAAGCCCTTCCAGGTGATTCTGATACACAATCAAGTTTGGATACCATGGCGCTACGGATTTCTTTATTCTGGGGCCTGGTTTTGTAAATTTCCCACATCTCAAAAAGAAAGCAGTGGGAAAGCCGGTTCAATAAGAAAACCATTTTAAACAGAGGAAATAACAGAAGAAATGGAATTGGAGGCCAGTGCCTTGGCGGCAGAATCAGACAGTGCATTTTATTTTTAGACCTCATTAGTTATTTTTTCTTTCCTTTCAATCCTAACATCTTGGAATTAGGTTTCATTGTATCAAAATGGCTAATACCCAGAATGCACTAGAACAACACACAAGCCAGCATCTGGTCTGACTGGCTGGTGCTCGTACTATACAGGCTTTAAATCTATCTCCCCAAAGGGGCGTGGTAGAGAATGCAAACACATAGAACAACTATCTCAATTTAATTTACAATTAATAGAAAACACAAATGAAAGACACAATATGAATGTATCAGGGCAGGATCACAACAGAAAGAAGAATTCACTCCAGATGGTTCAAATAAAGAGACTTTAATAAAGGGAAGATTTTAGAGGTGTGGGCAAGGTTAAGGGCGCAAACGTAGGGCCAGGGACCCAGAGACAAGCAACTGTAGGAGCCATTACCATCACTAGGCTGGAAGAGACAGAGAGAGAAAGTAGCGTTACTGAGAAGAAGGTTGCCCAGTGGGAATTGCTTTCATGGAGGGATCCAGTTACTGCCTGAGATGAGACTTGGAAGCATGGAAGGAGTGGGGAAGATCTACCCTTACCTCTCTCTCCTGCCCTCCTACCTCTCTTTTGTGGCCAAGGCTTCGAACCAGTTTGTTCCAGTTCGAACCCCTGCTGAGAATTTGCATTTCCACCCCAGATATACTGAATCAGAATCTATATTTAACAAGATCCCCAGGTGATTCCTGTGTATAATAAATTTTGAGACCCACTGCTCTACTAGTAGTTCTCAGAATTGGTCCCTAACCAGCAGTATTAGCATCGCCTGGGAACTTGTTAGAAATTTAAAGTCTCAGCAGGGGTTCGAACCAGAAGGAACAGGTTGGAAGCCCTGCTTTTGCCAAACTCAACTAGCAGCCAGCCAGAGGCAAAGGAGCTCAGGTGATATAACCCAGGGGGATCTAATCCCAGGTCATGGAGCAAAGTAGAGACAGGTGAGAAAGAACGGGGTGGGGTGGGGGAATGGAGAACCGGGAGAATAACACACAAATTCAGTCTTCAAGGATTTGCCTCTCTTTTAAATCTCTTTTTAATGGGATTGGTGTATTATTAATGTTGGGAGCCCCTGGGTCGTGCAAATGGTTCATGCCCTCTGCTGCTAACCGAAAGGCTGGCAGTTCAAGTTCACCTAGAGGTACCTCGGAAGAAAGGCCTGGTGATCTACTTCTGAAAAATCAGCCCTTGAAAACCCTATGGAGCACAGTTCTACTTTGACACACATGGGTCGCCATGAGTCAGAGTTGACGGCATCTGGTTTTGTGTGTGTGTGTGTGTGTGTGTGTTTGGTGGGGGGCTTAGCTTTAACGTTGAACTCTAATTTTTAAGAGGTCTTTAAATAGATATTTATTGTCTCAATGATGTAGTAACTCTAAAGCCATCAGCAACTATGACCAAATACATAACCAGAGTTATCAGAGGCTTTTAGAACTTTTGATTCAGAAATGTCACTGGAACAATTATAGAGGTAAATGGTTTTAAAACATTGTTTATATCCCAGAAGAGCAGCTTATAAAAGATATTAGCATATTTTAATTAACACATTTTGGTAGCAATATTACATTTAAATTACAGTTTGTGATCCTCTTAATGGCTTTACAAGTAATTTTCAGACACATCAGAATCCCTCCCCAGAGAGTTTTACTTGAGGTAAAACAACCAAAGAATTTAGCAACATTTACAGAACGTTGTAGCAACATTTATAGAACGTTTTTGTAAATATCCACATTTCTGCATGATTTGAAGCATGCTGAGCTCCAATGACGGGAGTCTGCGGTGAATGTCGTCAGAACAGACGAGGAACACAAGGTCACCTCTCTATGGTTGTCTCTACTTTATGAATTTAAAAAAAAAAAAAAAGTTGTCATGGAGTCGACCCCTCGCCCACTGTCCCCGTTCAAAGCCACATAAGCTGTGGCCACCAGCCAAGATCACAAATTAACCTAAGCCATCATTTTTCTCCCAATATTTGAAACCTTGGCCCATCCTGGGCATAACGCCAGGTGCTTTCTAGCCCAGGTTGGGAAGGCCGTCTTTATCTAAACAACGTGATACTGGAAACAGACAAATCAGCTTTTGAGCTCTTCTGCTACATTTTCTTTATGCCATTATAATTTAGTACCCTTGGGAGCCATGGGGCACCCCGGTAATGATGACATTTCTATGTATCAACTTCTTACATTTAATCCAGATTCAGATAACATGCAAGTGGAAGTTGGAAGAAGAAATGACTTTATTTGACCAGTAGAAAGGCTACATCTGTGTAAATAGGAGCAACTGCAGGTTAGTTTCCAACTTGCACGAGGGGGACCCTAATGTACACCCCGCCCAGCTAATCTAAGATCCCAAGCAGGGCAAGCACAGAGCAAGCGTCCATTAATCATCATCTTCATTACCGTCATTTGTGCGGAAGTCCATAGGTCTCTTTTCATCTAAATTTTAAGTCACTTGCAGTGCACAGAATCTGAGTTCAAAATAGAACTCAATTATAAATCTCACTTTAAATTTTTCTACTGTTTTTTTTTTTTACTTTACAATTTATTAAAAGCAACTTTCGTATTGTTCTTTGGTGAGGAGCTAGCATGAATATTAAGTTGTTTTTGGACATGGTCCCTTCTGCTGTTCCAAGTAGAGTCCCAAACATATTGAAGAAATTGCCATTTGAGGGAATGGGGAGAATGATGGGTTTAAGATAGAATAGAAATAGGTCCCTAAGAAGGATTTTGTACCGAGATCAAATCCGTCACCCTGTCTCTGGCCTCGCTCTCATTCTCTCTGTGGAATTCTCTCCTTATAGCAAAATAAGAAAATGTAAAGGGTTTGGTGTAATCAGAGAGAACCCTTAAAGTAGAATCTGAGGAGACCGAGAGAAGGGAAGTTTCTCTGACTAAGGCACACACTACATTATTAGTTCTTGATCTAACATTCATTCTATTACCCTGCAAACTCTAATGTATTCTAATGTAAACATTTAAAATTCCTCTAGATATTTATGCAATTAACCATAAATAAAAAATATGAATATAACAGATTAAGAGTTCTCCAGGTGTTTAAACATTTGATTGCAACTTTAATTTTTCACACATCTACTGTATCAGATTCTTGTAAACGTTTTAAAGCCCTTGAAGAATAAATAGAACAAAATAATTACAGAACAGTGCATATATGTACACAATAACTGGCTGTAAAAGTGTTAAAGACTATGATTTAAATTTTCTTTATCATTTTAAGGAGCCCTAGTGGTGGACTGGTTAAGCGCTTAGCTGCTAACCAAAAGGTCGGGAATTCAAATCCACTGGCTACTCCTTGGAAACCCTATGGGGGCAGCTGTACTCTGTCCTATGAGTCAGAATCGACTCGATGGCAACAGATTTTTTTTTGGTGGTGCAGTGGTTAAGCATACAATGACTAACTGAAAGGTCCGAAGTTCAAACCCACCCAGTGGCTCTGTGGGAGAAAAGACCTGGCGATCTGCTCCCATAAAGATTACAGCCTTGGAAACCCTATGGGGCGGTTCTGCTCTGTTCTACAGAGTCACTATGAGTCGGAATCAACTCCACTGCGTTGAGTATTTATCGTTTTACTCCAAGAGGAAGATCTGTATCCGTGGCAGCCCGGAGTGTTTCTCACCTGGACACTCACCTTCCCAGATCTAAAATCTTGGCATTCCTCCAATTTCACTTGCCGGATTAGGATTCTTAATCATTTTAGGCCTTCTTCTGTTTTATAGTTGAAACAAGGATTACTAGCTCATCTGTATTTTGATTGGAAGGAATGCTTTCAAATACAGAGAAATCGAAGGCTGTGCTTCCTAAGCTCTTCAGATATAAACAAATTCACCTGCAGCTAATGATCCAGGCAAGGGGAATTGTAATTCAGAATTATCCTAGGTAAAGATATACCGATTAGGCAAATATAAGTGCTGCTGCTAACCGAAAGGTTGGCAGTTTAAATCCTCCCAGAGGTGCCTCGGGAGAAAGGCCTGGTGATCTACTTCCAAAAGGTCACAGCCCTGAAAACCCTATGGAGCACAGTTTTACTCTAACACGCACGGGGCCACCATGAGTCAGAGTGGACTCGATGACAACAGGGTTTTGGTGTCTATCCTCGAGAAACACTTGTACGTGAGTATGAGAAGACAGGCGTTCAGATGCTCATCACAGCAGTGTCTACAATAGTGAAAAATCGGAAACGATTCCAAAGTCCATCAGTAGGAGAATGGCTCAGTCCACTGGGGGTATATTTATCTTATGAAGTACTGTTCAATATTTTAAAAGAATTAGGTATATGTAGCAACATGGGTGGATCCCCAAGGCACATGGCTGAGTGGATGAAATTAAAATTTTTATCAAGAAATCAAAGAATAGGTGTGACTATAAAGCCCTAGGAATTTTTGTGGTGATGGAACAGTTCTGTATCTTGATTGTGGTGGCACTGCACAGATCTACACATGGGACCAAATTACAGAAATCGTATAGAACTATTGGAGCCCTGGTGGCGCAGTGGTTAAGAGCTCGGCTGCTACCCAAAAGGTCGGCAGTTAGGCTCCACCAGCCGCTCCTTGGAAACCCCATGGGGCAGTTCTGCTCTGTCCTGTGGGGTCGCTATGAGTCAGAATTGACTCGACGGCAATGGGTTTGGTTTTATTTCTTTTTTAACACGTGACAAAATTACAGAAATCACACAGAACTATACACACACAAAAATGATTACATGTAAAACTGGCGACATCTGAATAAGGCCTGGGAATTGTATCGATGTCAAATTTCTGGTTTTGATTTTGCACAATAGTTACGTAAGGTGTTGCTGTTGGGGGAAGCTAGGTGAAAGGTGCACAGGATCTCCTGTCATTTTTGTAACTTCCCATATAATTATTTCAAAATTTAAAAGTTTAACAAAAAAGAACTCAAAGACATAAATACATGTATTGGAGGACTCAATTTGTTTATCTTGATTTCTCCCTAAATTGGCTTATAAGGTTAACGTAATTCCAACAGATTTTTTTTAAGTAACTTGAGAAACTGGTTCTAAAATTTTATGGAAATACAAAGAACCAAGAATTACAAAAACACTCTTGAACAAGAACAAAGGAACTTGTTTTACCAGAGATGAAGATTAATTATAAAGCTACAGTAATAAGGAAATTTGGTATTGTCACAAGAATAAGCAAAATTGACCAATTGAAACAGTAGAGTCGGGTGGGGGAGGGGGCCCATGAACAATGATTCACGACTAAGCTGGCTCTGCAAAATAGGGAGAAAGGATGGGCTTCTCAATAAAAGGTTCTGGGAAATCTGGGTATTGGTATATAAAAAATAAAATTGGATTGCTACCTCACATTGGGCACAAAAATCACCTCCAGGTGGACTGCAAATCTAGATATGAAAAGGACAACAGTAATGCCACTGGAAAATAATATCAAGAACATATTATGACTAACCCTAGCACAGGAAGATAGATATTCCTTAAATAAGGCACCAGTGGAAATCTTAGAGTTTCCTGCTAAGAGTGTAAACTCTTAAATCACTTTGGAAAACAGTTTGGCATTAGTTAGTAAATTAGAACGTACCGACATCCTGTCAGCCAGCAACTCCATTCCTAGGTATACACCCTGGAGCAGGGCTGCCGGGCAGAACTTTTCTGCAGCAATGGAAATGTTCATTTAATACCCGCACCGTCCAATATAGTAGCCACTAGCTACATGTGGCTACTGCGCCCTTGAAATGTGACTCATGCAACTGAGGAACTGAATTTTTAATTTTATTTAATTTTAATAGCCACACATGGCTAGCGGCTACCGTACTGGACAGCACAGCCCTTGTGCTATGCATGTACATGCGCGAATGGATAAGGGTACAGAAATGGCAAAGTAGCATTCTTCATAAATAACCGAAAACCAGAAATAGTGCCCAGGTCCATCAACAGTAATATGGTTAAATACATCGTTGCGTGTTCATGCAAGGGAACACCGTGCTGCAATGACAGTAACTGCAGAGACATGCAATGATGGGGATAAATCTAACACGTGCAGTATCATTCCATTTAAAGTTTTTCACACAAGTACAGACAACTTACTTTTGCCAGAGGCACAAAAGGGGGGACATATAGTCTTTTCAACAAATAGTGCTGGAGCAATTGGATACCCACAGGCAGGAAAAGTAAACCTTGACGTAAACCTCACGACTTACGCATAAATTAACTCAAACTGATGCAACCACTCTGAAAAGCATGGCAATAGAGGGTTCCGGACAGAGAGGGGAAAAAATGTAGAACAAAATTCAAATTTACAAAAAAAGACCAGACTTACTGGTCTGACAGAGACTGGGGGAACCCCAGAGACTACGGCCCCCAGACACCCTGCTAACTTAGAACTGAAGCCACTTCCGAAGTCCACGTTCAGCCAAAGATTAGACAGGCCCATAAACCAAGCAATAACGCACGTGAGGAACGTGGTCCCGAGTTCAGTCAAGTAAAGACAAAATGGGCAACACCTGCCCGACAGCAAAGCCAAGAGAGCAGGATGGGACAGGAAACCTGGACAAATGGACACGGGGAAGCCAGCGAGTAAAGGGAAAGGGGAGAGGGCTGACACATTGCGGGGATTGCAACCAATGTCACAAAACAATTTGTGTATGAATTTTTGAATGAGAAACTAATTTGCACTGTAAACTTTCACCTAAAACACAATTTAAAAAAATTCAAAATGAATCATAGATTTAAATATAAAATGTCAAACTGTAAGACTCCTGGAAGAAAACATGAGAGAAAAAACCCTGCAGGATCTAGGACTTGATGAAGAGTCCTTAGACATGACACCCAAAGCATGATCCAGAGAAGAGAACACTGATAAAGTGGCTTTCATAAAAAATAATAACTATTGCTCTCTGAAAGAGCTTGTTAAGAGGATGAAAAGACAAGCTATAGACTAAGAGAAAATATTTGCAAGCCACATATATGATCAAGGGATAGTGTCTAAAATACAATTTAAAGACTTCAATTTTGAATTTTAAGACTTAAAATTTAAAAACTTAAATTCGCAAAACTCAACAGTAAAAAACAAAACACGTGCAATTAGAAGGTGGATAAAAGACACGGAGCTACGTTACTGAAGAGGGTCTCTGGATGGCAAATGATTATACTCAAGGATGTTCACCTCGCTATTAGGGAAAAGCAAAGCGAGGCCATGAAGTGCCATCACTACATGCCTATCAGAACAGCAAACAAACAAACAAAAAGAGTGATACCACCAAATGCTGGCAGGAAGCAGAGGAACTAGATCTCTCATACCTCTCAGACATTGCTGGTGGGAATGCAAAATGGTACAGCCACTCTGGAATACAGTTTGGCTTTGGAAAAAAAAAAAAACTATACATACACTTTTTAAAAAACTCTACATCTATTATAAAACAAAAAAACCAAACCCATTGCTGTTGAGTCAATTGCAACTTATAGCGACCCTGTAAGACGGAGTAGAAGTCCCCGTAGTGTTTCCAAGGAGTGGCTGGTGGATTCGAACCATCGACTTTTTGGTGAGCAGCCGAACGCTTAACCACTGCACCACCAGGGCTCCTCAGCAATCACATTCCTGGCATATATCCCAGAAAAATGAAGACTTAAATTCACACAAAAACCCGCACATGAATGTTCATAGCAGCTTTCTTTGCGATAACCAAAACCTGAAAACACCCCAGATATTCTTTAATAGGTGAATGGTTAAACAGACTGTGCTAATCCACACCATGGGGTTCTACTCAGCAATCAAAAGGAGGGAACTATTATTGGTACAATTTGGATGGAGTTCAAGGGCATCACATGGAATGAAAAAAGGCAATCACCTAAGGTCACATACTGTATAATTCCATTTATACCATATTCTCAAAGTGACCAGTTTATAGAGTGGGAGAACAATTTAGTGGTCGCCAGGGGTTAGGGATGGTGGGGGTGGGTGTGTGGACTAGAAAGGGATAATAGGAGAGAGACTTTTACAGTGAAGGAATAGTTCTGCATCTTGATTGTAGTAGTAGTACAGGAATCTTTACAATTCCTTAAAAAAAAACAAAGTACAACTCCGCTTCATAGGGTTTTCAATGGCTAATTTTTCAGAAGTAGATTGCCATGCCTTTCTTCCGAGGCATCTCTGGGTGGACTTGAACCTCCAACCTTTCAGTTAGCAGCCAAGTGTGCTAACTGTAAGCTTTTTATAAAGAGAATTGTGTCTTTTATCTCTATATTCCCAATACAGAGCCTAGTATATAGCAGGTCCTCAATAAGTATTTGCTGACTGAATGAATAAATAAGAAAAAAACAAATATAAAAATAAGTAACTTTGCAACTCTTCCTTTTACCACTAGAGGGAAGCACATCCCCACCAGGATAGCTCCAGGCGCTTACAGATTTTTTTTTTTATTTTTAAACAAGGCTGTTCAAACCTTAGAAACCTTCAGGAAGGCATTATTAAACCCACCAGGGGGGACTAAATTTAAACCATTCCTAACAGTGGGATGTCTATTCTAAGATTAGATAGTCTCAAGATATTCCGCCTTATTCAAATTCTTATTGTACTTAATATCGGCACCGTTCATTTTGGCACTTATCAAAAGCAGTTTTATTGGTTATTAAATTGTATCCTGTGTCTATGTCTTGCTTCCACAGCAAGGGAGTAAGCTCATTTTTAAAGCTCATTTCTTTCTCATTATCCAGCTCAGTTCTAATCAGAACAGGGCTGCAAAAATGTGTATTTAATTGAATCAAAAGGTTCTCCCGAGTCACTGCAGATGTACGTCACACTAAGAACATCTAATATGCAAAACCCCAAACTTTCAAGACGCAAGAATTATGTGATGATGATAAGAATGCTCTCAGGTTGACAGAAGGTCGTCACACAAAGTTAAAACAGGGAGCCTCCCCCATTGCACTTAAACTATGACCTGGTTTTCAGAAAGAAAGTGATACCCTCTTTTACAGGAAACAATTAGATTTTTTTTTTAATCACTTGATGAGGTATAGACAGTCATGATGTAAAGGTGACAGGCCATTGCTGATGAGACCTAAGGAGCAGACAAGTTTGTTGACAGGTAGAAGTGCCTCCAGCGGGAGGCACGACTGGAATAAGTGTTTGATGTTTAAAAAAAATACAGACAGAGTCTAGAAAGAAAGGCCCCACCGGGCAGCAGCATTTCAGTCGGTCTCCAGCCTCGCCCTGAGAGGCATGGTGGCTGGCAGAGTTAAAATCCCAGCCCCACCATTTGCTAATTTGCTTCTCCAAGTTTAGCCTGCTCCCATAAATCAAACAACAACACACGTGGCTCAACCAAGTATATGAGACGAATGGGCACACCAGCCCAGGGGCAAGGACAGGGCAGGAAGGGACAGGACAGCTGGACAAATGGAAATGGGGAAACCAAGGTCAAGAAGGGGAGAGTGTTGACACATTGTGGGGATGGCAACCAAGGTCACCAAACAATATGTGTATTAATCATTCAATGAGGAATGAATTTGCTCTGTAAACCTTCATCTTAAGCACACACACACAAGTTTAGCCTGCATCAGAAGTGCCTGGAGGACTTGTTCAAGTACTGATTGCTTGGTCTCCTCACCCACTGCCCTCCCCAAAATTCAGCTGGGTAGGTCTGGGGTGGGTTGTGAGGATGGCGCAGGACGGGGCAACGTGTCGTTCTGTTAGACGTGAGGTCGGCTGAGTCGGAGCCAGCTCAACAGCAACTGACAAGAAGAAGAAGAAGGTCTGGGGTGGGGCCTTAGAATGAGCATTTTTGACACATGCCCAGGTGGTGCTGGTGGCTGCTGGTCTGGGGACCACACTTTCAGAACTACTGGCTTTGAACCCATGTGGGCAGGCAAATGAAGGGAGTGGCCTTGGACAAGTTACTCAACCTCTCAAGGCCTCTGCCGTCCCACAAGCAAAATGGGGGTGACAATTAGAACCTACTTCATAGGATTCTTATGAGAACTAAATGACATAAAATATGAAAAGTGCTTGAAATAGTACCTGGTATACAGTAAATGCTCAAAATGTTTGCTGTGCTCCATAAATGCATTCAACAAGTCACACAAAAAAAATTATCAAACTGTGCCTGGCACAGAAAAAACAGTTGCCATTGAGTAGATTCCAACTCATGGTGACCCCATGTGTGTCAGAGTAGAACTGTGCTCCATAGGGTTTTCAGTGGCTGATTTTTCAGAAGTAGATCACCAGGCCTTTTTTCTGAGGTGCCTCAGGGTAGACTTGAACCTCCAACCTTTTGGTTAGCAGCAGAGCACATTAGGCTAGCACACAGTAAGTGCTATATAAGCACAGACTGTTATTATATGAAAGAAGGACAGCCTGGACAGCCTGTAAGGTTTCTGATCCCCTTTTTGAACACATCCTAGAAGGTGTGTTCCCATCACATGCATGTGCTCACAAGACTACCCCAGAGCCGGAAAACACCAGCTATCATGATTATGTCAGTTCCTTTTTTCTGATTCCATATTCAGTAAGTGACCTTCTGACAGTAAGTTAGCATTCCATGCAGACATTTTCCTAAGGAGAAAATTTACTGGCAAGCTGACACTAACAACATCCAATCTGCTGCACTCGATTAGGATACAAAATAAGTTCCTATTTCCTTTAATGTTCAATGTGGAGGGGCTTTAAGCCCGTTCTTGACCAAATTAGTGAGAATTAAAATCTCCCAGGGGTTCTTTCCCCGTAAATATTCTTAAGGAAACAGGATTCATGCCAGTCAATCAACAAGTATTTATGAGTACCTACTATGTGCCAGGCACTGTTCTAGGCCCTGGCGTTAAATCCCTGCCCTGACAGAGCTTACATCCTAGTGGAGAAGACAGACGAGAATTAAGGCGCGAGTTAAGTAATATCGGAGCTGGACAGTGCTAAGGAGAGACATACAGCAAGGCAGAGGGGTCTATGGGAGGTGGCGGTGGGGCGACACAGTTTTAGGGAGTCAGGGCCTAGAGGAGATGCAGTAGCATGTGTTGCTCTGCCAGACAGTTAACCTCGTGGCCCACCTGCTGTGGATTACTGAGGGGTCGGAGGGGAGAGGGCAGGGATTCAAGTGTCCCCCTCTCTGGGTCAATCTCCACCTAGACAGCCTCTCCTGCTGGACTCAGCGGCATCCAGCTACCTCCCCTCTGCCCAGGACCTCCTCTCTCCAGTACAGATCCATTCTCTAAATCCTGGAAGTCAACAGCCCTCACCTCGCCTGCTACTGTGGCCTCTGAGAGACAATGGAGGCCCAGGGCCCCATTCCAGGTCCCTTCACAGCGATGGAGAAGCTCACTCCGGAGACCTCCCAGAGCCTCTTGGGCTTTTACACACCTCTGGGTGGGCCAGCCATCACAGACACCCTCCCCTCCTCCATTTTCAACCACAGAACTAGCCACCTCCTAAGATGAGAGGCAGAAAGTCTTCACGGCCCAAACAGACAGTCCCCAAATGAAACATTCCTAAGGTCTGGAGTATTCCATTTCAGCCTCAGTCACCTGGTCATAAGAGTATTCTGGTCCAGGGGTGGGCAAACCTTTTCTGTAAAGGGTCAGGTAGTAAATATTTTAGTTTGGTGGGCCACATAGGTTTCTGTTGCTCCTTCCCCTCCTCCATTCCTCCTCCTCCTCCTTTTTCTCCTCCTCCTCCTCCCGTTTGTTTTTTCACAATCCATTAAATACGTAAAAAACAATGTTCTTAACTCGTGGCTGTACAAGGACAGGCCATGGGTCAGCGTGTAGCAATCTTTCTTCAATCCATTTGTAAGTTACATATATCAAAATTATTGTTTTCATGGTTTACAAACCAGTCTTTTGTTGGTTTATTTACCATTAGTATGTTCCTCCACTGCTTCACAGAATGTATGTAAAGTGACCTTCAAAGACCTGGCACATAGTAGCCACTCAATTCGTGGCAGGGAGAAAAAATGTATTATTTCAACAGCAGTCACCAGATCCCAAGGATGTCCCTGGGTGGTATAAATGGTTGGTGTGCTCAGCTGATTACTGAAAGGTTGGCAGTTTGAGTCCATCCAGAGGCTCCAAAAAATCAGCCACTGAAAACCCCATGGAGCACAGGTCTACTCTGACACTCCTGGGTCACCATGACTTGGGGTCCGCTCAACTACGACTGGTTTTTTCTAGATCCCAAACCACCACTTTGGGCTTTTCTTTTTTTTTCTTCATAAGCAAGTCTGTGGCTAATTTTAAAACAGCAGGTCTTATTAAGAATATGAAGCAGATCAAAGAATTAAAAAGAAATGTTGCAGAGCTAAGGAGCCCTTGCGGCGCAGTGGTTAAGCACTCAGACACTAACCAAAAGGTTGGCGGTTTGAACCCACCCAGATGCTCCGCAGGAGCAAAATGTGGCAGTCAGCTTCCTTAAAGATGACAGCCTAGGAAACCCCATGGTGCTGTTCTGCCCTGTCCTACAGGGGAGCCATGAGTCAGAATCAGCTCGACAGCCACGGGTATTGAAGAGCTAGCCTCAGAAAAGCAGCGTTGTCAATCTGGTCAGTCGGTCAAGGTCAACAGGCAGCAACTCTACTTGAGATTGACAGTTCAGGAAGTCAGCCTCTGATGGGCCTGGCTTGGCCACAGGCCCACTCCTTGGCCTAAAATTGGGAGGACACCTTAGCAGCCCCGCTGGGTCCATTTCTATTAGAGGAAGTAATTTCCCAGTGCAGATCGGGGTACAATGACCTGGAAAGGTGGGCATGCTGGACAAGCCAAACAACAGACGTCCACTCCCTCCGCTGCACACCAACAGCAACTCTGAGTGGAATTTAGGGAATCAGGAAAGGGGACAGGGATCACATTCTGATCATACAGAGTAGAGAGGAGGGAACAGCCATGGAAGGTGAGTGCTCAACAGAGACGAGGATGCAGAGAACATGAGCCTAGAAGTTTACGTAAATCCTCAGGAGGCCACTGGGACTTCCCCGGGATGCTGGAAGAGGTTTGAACCGATTGTATTAAAATTCTAATTTTCATTTGATTTTTCTCACCCTATTCCTTAACTTAATGCTCTGTAGCTCTGCTGAACCTGGAAGATTACGAGTCAGATCTGACAAATGGAGCAGCAACCCTGAGATCTGTGCCTGAGCAGCCTCTCCCATTTAAACAGAACAAGGGGTCCACTGTATAATAATCCTATCAGGAAGACACCAATACATGGATCCTGTTGTTGTTAGGTGTCAATTTGTCATACTGTGGTGGCTTGCAAGTTGCTATAATGCTGGAAGCTCTGACAACAGTATTTCAAATACCAGCAGGGTCACGCATGGTAAGGAAGTTTCAGCAGAGCTTCCAGGCTAAGACTAGGAAGAAAGTCCTGGCAATCTTCTTCCAAAAATTAGCCAATGAAAACCTTATGATAAAAACAGAGATCCTAGGATTCTGAAATTAAGGAGAGAGTTCTTCTGAGATTCTCTTTTCACTCCTTTCATTTACCTGCCCACAAAGGTTCTAAGCCAGTAGTTCCCAAAGTGTGGCCCCCAGACCAGCAGCTATCAGCACCACTTGATGCTCATTCTAAAGCCCCCCTCCAGACATTGTTGTTGCTGTTAGTTGCCCTCGAGTCAGCTCTGACTCATGGCGACCTTATGTATAAAAGAACGAAACATTGCCCGGTCCTGTACTATCCTCACAATTCACCCCAGACTTACTGAGCCAGATTTTGGGGAGGGGAGTAGGTGAGAAGAGCAAGCAATCAGTACTTGAACAAGATCTCCAGGTGCTTCTGATGCAGGCTTAACTTTGAGAATCACTGTTCAAAGGGATTTGCCCAAAGTCACAGGTGATTGGTAAATACTCCAGGCATCTTCTAGATCTCATTCAGCTCACCTGCTAACCGAAAGGTCGGTGGTTTGAACCCACCAGCCACTTCGTTGGAGAAAGACCTGGCTATCTGCTTCCTTAAAGATTACAGCCTAGGAAACCCTATGGGGCGGTTCTACTCTGTCCTACAGGGTCACTATGAGTCGGAATCAACTTAAGGGCACCAAACAACAACAACATCCTCTAATTAGTAATATTTCATTCCGATTAACCCAGACTCTGTGCCCCTGAGTAGTAGATTCCTAGACTCTGTCCCTACAATTATGCCACCGTTGCAAAGATTTCTTTTTCCTTCTTTCCACAAAGCCAGTCCAGACTACAGTTTCAGCGCTGGTCTTCCCCTGAGACAATGAGCGAGGGCCACCAGTCAGCCTCTTCTTCAACCCCTCTCCTGTCGGTAACTTCAATTCCCTGTCCTATGATGTCGTAGTCATCTAGTGCTGCCATAACAGAAATACCACAAGTGGATGGTTTTAACGAAGAGAAGTTTATTTCCTTACAGTAAAGTAGGCTAAAAGTCCAAATTCAGGGTGTCAGCTCCAGGAGAAGGCTTTCTCTCTCTCAGCCTTGTCTTCAGCGTTCCCCCAGTCTAGGAGCTTCTCGGCGCAGGGACCCCGGTCCAAAGGACGCTCTCTGCTCCCGGCACTGCTATCTTGATGGTATGAGGTCCCCCTGTCTCACTGCTCACCTCTGTCTTTTATATCTCAAGAGATTGTCTCAGGACACAATCCAGTCTTGTAGATCCAGTCCTGCCTTACTAACACAACTGCCACCCATCCTCCCTCATTAACATCATAGAGGCAGGTTTACAACATACAGAAAAATCACACAGTACCTGGAATCATGGCCCAGCCAAACTGATATACACATTTTTTGGGGGACATAATTCAAACCATGACATACGGGTACCAGTACCAGGGCACCTTTTTACCACCTGTGCTTTAAGGTAATTCAGAGAAGGACGGAGACTAATCTGGCTCACAAAACCTAGGGATATTTTCTGGTCTCATGATGCTCACCAGCATTTCTGAAGAGGCAACGTATAACCTCAAGCTTAGTCCAAAGGAGTCCACACTGACCACAGCTCATATAGGTCAAGAGCCGCTTCTTCTATTGTGCCATTTTCTCAATGTTCCCCTAGTTTATGCCCTTCTCAGCACCATAACAACCCAACCCCATGAGAAGATATGAAGAGGTTATGAGAGAGACAGAAAGAGTAAGTCTTCCAATGTGGCCTCCCAAGACCAATAGAGATATTTGTTCTCAGAGGAATCCAGCCATCTTGTTCTTCTCTCTGGACTGGCCACCTGGTGACATACAGCACCTTCCCATGACCATCTCAAAGCTTCCAGGTCAACCCGGGCCCTCCTAATATCTGGGCTCCCCGCATGGGATATCCGACAGCATCATTTTGATAATGGAACCAAATATCAAAATCACATAAATCCTACATAACACTTTGGGGAAGAGTGGCGTTCACTATGGAAGACACTAGTCTCAGGCAAGTTCTCACCAGGCAGCCCCGGTGAAGGAATCACAAAATGCAGACGGTTGAAAGGCTGGAAGACAAATGGAAGAGAAATACTAGCCGAAGCAGGTTTAAAGGCAGGACTGTCCAGCGCTCAAGCTGAATGCCCAGTAGTCCTTCCTTACCAGGAACTCAGGGATTTGTGAGGACTGCCTCAGTGTGTCTGTCCTCCCTTCACACCTACAAGCCAGACACTGGGGATCCTTCTGTCCTTTTCCCCCTTTTAAATAAAATTATAAAACAAAATTGGGATCATACAGTATTTACAGTATATAATTGGTGTTTTTTGAGCCCTGGTGGCACAGTGGTTAAGAGCTCAGCCACTAACCAAAAGGTCGGCAGTTTGAATCCACCTGGCGCTCCTTGGAAACCCTTTGGGGCAGTTCTACTCTGTCTTATAGGGTCACTATAAGTCAGAATCGACTCGATGGCAACAGGTTTTTTTAATAGGTTTTTTCACTTCACAATTTATTGACAATATGTTTTCATGTCATTGTATATCTTTCTACATTAGTAACGTATTGCCTATATAGAATTTCATTGTAAATAAATAAGCACCATCATATAACTAACCAGCCCTCTATTTGGAGGCATTTATGTTCTTGACTCTACTGCCTTCATACAAATAAATAAATAAAAACCATTGCCGCTGAGTCGATTCCGACTCATAGCGACCCTATAAGACAGAGTACAACTGCCCCATAGGGTTTCCAAGGAGCGCCTGGTGGATTCGAACTGCTGACCTTTTGGTTAGCAGCCAAAGGCTTAACCACTGAGCCACCAGAGTTCTGAGTACATTTTATAATTTATTAATATAAAAATAATTATACTTGTTCCATTTATTATTTTGGTATTGAATTATACTTTGTATGATTTGCATTTGCCTTTATACTTTTGCCAATCCTATTACCTTTCATCTTCTCTGTCATTTTGTGACATATATGTATAAAACATGCACTCACACACACACATACTTTTTGTAAATAGCTTATGAAAAAAATTTCATTTTTTTCAATTAAATTTGATAGTCTTGGTTTTTGATAGAGTATTTAAAAAACTTGTAATTCACATTTAACATAACGAAAGTTATACTTGTTTTTTGTTTTCGATTTATTTTATGACTTCTCTTTGTAATGCTTTGTTATTTTTTTCTTCTGTTTTCTTACTATAGCAATCAAGTTTACTTTTTTTTCATTCATGATTTAGAAATTAAACATCTTTTTTTCCTACCAGGGCTTACTTAATTTAAAATCTATAAATATATCTGAAATACACACCTTTATTTCACTAACTTTTAAAATTATACAAGTACGATATAAATACATTTGCATTTTGAAAGTTCAGCTAAGGCTAAAGTATGCAGAGTGAAGGAGAAAATTCCCCGCTAGGGTCCCCGATCTCATTGCCCTCCCCACAGAGAACCACACCTCTAAGCTTGATATATACTTACCCAGGCCTCTTTCTACACATTTCTCTGTGTGTACAGATTTAGAGGAGCCCTGGTGGCGCAGTGGTTAAGAGCTCGGCTGCTAATCAAAAGTTTGGCAGTTCAAATTCACCAGCCACTCCTTGGAAACCCTATGGGACAGTTATACGCTGTCCTACAGGGTCGCTATGAGTTGGAGTCGACTCGACAGTAACAGGTTTGATTTTTGGTTTACAGATTTAGAGATTTTTTTTTTTAAATCACAAATAGAGTCAATATGTGTATTTTCCTGCTACTTACTTTTCAAATTTAGTAATACATTTTCATTGTAAATAGTCAAAAAAAAAAAAAATCAGTTCCTGTCAAGTTGATTCTGACTCATGGCGACCTCATGTATGTCAGAGTAGAGCTGTGCTCCATAGGGTTTTCAATGGCTGATTTTTCAGAAGTAGATTGCCAGGGCTTTCTGCTGAGGCACCTCTGGGTGGACTTGAACCTCCAACCTTTGGGTTAGGATCTAAGCATGTCAACTATTTGCACCACCCAGAGACTCCTGTAAATAAACAGGTACACTATTATACTGATATACTCTCAGTATTTACATAGGAGTCACTTGTACTGCTTTTAGCAGTCCATGGTAAGGGTTTACCTAATTTATCGAACCACTACTCTGCTGATGTTTAAACTGGTCCCTGTTTTTCACTATTACAAATAATACATTAATAAAAATTCTTTCATAGACATCTTTGTGCACCTCATTAATAGCCTGTGATATGCAGACGACACAACCTTGCTTGCTGAAAGTGAAGAGGACTGGAAGCACTTACTGATGAAGATCAAAGACTACAGCCTTCAGTACGGATTACTCCTCAATATAAAGAAAACAAAAATCCTCACACCTGGACCAACAAGCAACATCATGATAAACGGACAAAAGACTTAAGTTGACAAGGATTTCATTTTGCCTGGATCCACAATCAATGCCCATGGAAGCAGCAGTCAAGAAATCAAAAGACGCATTGCATTGGGAAAATCTGCTACAAAAGACCTCTTTAAAGAAGTAATATTACTGAGTCAAAAGCTATGCCCACTTGAGTTCTTGATAGCTACTGCCAAATTATCTCTCAAAGAGCTGTGCCAATTTACACATTCCCAAAACTACGGGAGTATCTGTTCTCTCGAGCTTTTACTAATCTTGGGTTTTAATAATCTTTAAAAGTTTCATGTACCACACCACTTTTGGTGAAGGACAGAACATCCAAAAAGAAGCTCAATAAAGACACCGAAGATCTAAATGCTACAATCAACCAACTTGATCTCTTGGACGTATACCGAACACTCCACCCAAAACAGCAGCCAAGTATACTTTCTTTTCCAACACACATGGAACATTCTCCAGAATAGACCACATATTAGGCCACAAAGCAAGCCTTAACAGAACCCAAAGCACTGAAATATTACAAAGCATCTTTTCTGACCATAAAGCCATAAAAGTAGAAATCAATAACAGAAAAAGCAAGGAAAAAAAAATCAAACACATGAAAACTGAACAACACCTTGCTCAAAAACTACTGGGTTAGTTACAGAAGAAATTAGGAATGGAATAAAGAAATTCACAGAATCAAAAGAGAATGAAAACACATCCTACCAGAACCTTTGGGACGCAGTAAAAGCAGTGCTGAGAGATCAGTTTATAGCAATAAATGCACACATCCAAAAAGAAGAAAAGGCCAAAATCAAAACATTAACCCTACAACTCGAACAAGCAGAAAGAAAGCAGCAAAAGCAGCCCTGGGGTGCCAGAAGAAAGGAAATAATAAGAATTAGAGAAGAATTAAATGAAATAGAGAATAGAAAAACAACTGAAAGAGTTAACAAGACCAAAACTGGTTCTTTGAAAAGATCAACCAAATTGCTAAACCATTGGCCAAACTGACAAAAAGAAAAACAGGAGAGGAAGCAGATAACCCGTATAAGAAATGAGATGGGTGATATCACAACAGACCCAACTGAAATGAAAAGAACCATAACAGAATACTATGAAAAATTGTACTCTGACAAATTTGAAAACCTAGAGGAAATGGACAAATTTCTAGAAACTCACTACCTACCTAAACTAACACAAACAGAGGTAGAACAACTAAATAAACCTATAACAGAAGAAGAGATTGAAACGGTAATTAAAAAACTGCCAACAAAACAAAACAAAATTTTGTCTACCAGATGGTTGAAAATATTGTATTATTGTTCTAGTTAGTAGCTCACTGATTGATAGTGAGATTGTGATCTTTTTCATATGTTTATTGAACATTTGATTACTTTCTGCGAACTCCCTGTTCATATCCTTTTTCTGTTTGTCTATTAATTATATTTTTCTTATTAATTTGTAGACACTCTTTGTAGTATGGATCTTAATCCTTTGTTACATACACTGAAAACATAGTCACACAGTCTGTGGCCTGATTTTTAAATTTATTTATGGCGACTTTTATGATAGCAAAGTTTTTTATTTTGTAGTAATCAAATCTGTGCCTTTTCCTTCATGGGTTCTGGGTTTCATGTCTTCCTTCCCTACTGCACAATTATAGTCTACATTTTTTTTTTTCCACAATGGTTTTTAAAATTCACATTTAAAATCTTGCTCTTGGTGGTGTACCATTTAACAAATGCACACAGCCACGTAACCTCCACCACAAACAAGATAGAGAACAGTTCCAATACCTTCAAACTTCCTTCATGTTCCCCCTCCACCACCCCAGCCCATGATGACCACTGATCTGTTTTCAAGGGGTTTCTATAGTTTTGCATTTTCCAGGAAGTCACATAAATGGAATTATAAAGTACATAGCCTTCTTAACATTTGTTGTTGTTGTTGTTTGATGCCATCGAGTTGGTTCCGACTCACAGTGACCCTATGTACAACAGAATGAAACACTGCCAGGTCCTACACCGTCCTCACAATCCATTGTTGAAGCCACTGTGTCAATCCATCTCCTTGAGGGTCTTCCCTGACCTACTTTACCAAGCATGATGTCATTCTCCAGGAACGAGTCCTTCCTGATAACATGTGCCAAGTGAGACGAAGTCTCTCCATCCTTGCTTCTAAGGAACATTCTGGCTGTACTACTTCCAAGACAGTTTTGTTCGCTCTTCTGGTAATCCATAGTATATTCAATATTCTTTGCCAACACGATAATTCAAAGGCATCAATTCTTCTTTGGTCTTCTTTAATCATTGTCCAGTTTTCCCATGCATGTGAGGTGGTTGAAAACACCATGGCTTGGGTCAGGCACGCCTTAATCCTCAAAGTGATGTCTTTGCTTTTTAGCACTTTAAAGAAGTCTTTTGCAGCAGATTTGCCCATGCAATACGTTGTTTGATTTCCTGACTGCTGCTTCCATCGGTGTTGATTGTGGATGCCAGTAAAAGGAAATCCTTGACAACTTCAATCTTTTCTCCATTTATCATGATGTTGCTTATTGGTTCAGTTGTGAGGATTTTTGTTTTCTTTATGTTGAAGGGTAAGCCGTACTGAAGGCTGTGGTCTTTGATCTTCATCGGTAAGTGCTTCAAGTTCTCTTCACTTTCAGCAAGCTAGGTTGTGTCATCTGCATAATGCAGGTTGTTAATGAGTCTTCCTCCAATCCCGATGCCACATTCTTCTTCATATAGTCCAGCTTCTCGGATTTGCTCAGCATACAGATTGAATAAGTATGGTGAAAGGATACAACCCTGACACACACCCTTCCTGATTTTAAACCATGCATTATCCCCTTGTTCTGTTCAAACGACTGCCTCTTGGTGTATGTTCAGGTTCCTCATGAACACAATTAAGTGTCCTGGAATTCCCGTTCTTCGCAGTATTATCCATAATTTGTTATGATCCACACAGTAGAATCCCTTAGCATAGTCAATAAAACACAGGTAAACATCTTTCTGGTATACTCTGCTTTCAGCCAAGATCCATCTGACATCAGCAATGATATCCCTCGTTCCACGTCCTCTTCTGAACCCGGCTTGAATTTCTGGCAGTTCCCTGTCGATGTACTACTGCAGCTGCTTTTGAATGATCTTCAGCAAAATTTTACTTGCATATGATATTTTATTTGCCTATGATATTAATGATATTGTTGATAATTTCCACATTCTGTTGGATCACCTTTCTTTGGAATGGGCACAAATATGGATCTCTTCCAGTCAGTTGCCCAGGTAGCTGTCTTCCAGATTTCTTGGCATGAGCACCGGCAGCGCTGCAGCCATTTGTTGAAACATCTCAACTGATACGCCATCAATTACTGGAGTCTTGTTTTTTGCCAATGCCTTCAGTGCAGCTTGGACTTCTTCCTTCAATACTGTCAGTTCTTGATCATATGCTACCTCCTGAAATGGCTGAATGTCGACTAATTCTTTTTGGTACAGTGACTGTGTACTCTTTCCATCTTCTATTGATGCTTCCTGTGTTGTTCAGTATTTTGCCCATAGAATCCTTTAGTATTGCAACTCGAGGCTTGAATTTTTTCTTCAGTTCTTTTCAGCTTGAGAAATGCCAAGCATGTTCATCCCTTTCGGTTTTCTAATTCCAGGTCTTTGCACATTTCACTATAATGCTTTACTTTGTCTTCTTGAGCCGCCTGAATTTAAAGACCATCTCAAGAATAGATTTGACGCATTGAACATTAATGACCAAAGACCAGACAAGTTGTGGGATGATATCAAGGACATCATACATGAAGAAACAAAAGGTCATTAAAAAGACAAGGAAGAAAAAAAAAAAAAAAAGACCAAAATGGATGTCAGAGAGACTCTGCTCTTGAACATAAAGCAGCTGAAGTGAATAGAATTTTTAAATTTGTTTGTTGTTGTTGTTGAGAATATCCACAGCAGAACATACACCAATTCAAATAGTTTCTGCACATATTATTCAGTGGCACTGATTACATTCTTCCAGTTGTGTAACCACTCTCAACTTCCTTTCCTGAGTTGTTCTTCCCCCATTAACATAAGCTCACTGACCCCCTAAGGTTTCCATCCAACCTTTTGAGTTGCTGTTGTCAATTTGATCCCATACAGATAGATCTGAAAAAGAGCATAATGTTCAAGGCAGACATTCTTTACTAGTTAAGCTAAACTATTGTTAGATTTAAAGAAGACTTTAGGGGATATTTTGGCTCAAGGTTTGAAGATTATCTCAGGACAATATTTTGGGGGGTTCATCCAACCTCTATGGTTCCAGAAAGACTGGATTCCATGATAATTTTAAATTCTGTTCTACATTTCCCCCGCTTCTGATCGGGATTGGTCCATAGAATCTCTGATCAAAATGTTCAGTATTGGTAGCCAGGCCCCATCCAGCTCTTCTAGTCTCATGGCAAAGGAGGCAGTTGTTCATGGAGTCAATTAGCCATACATCCCATTTCCTCCTCCTATTCCTGACTCCCCTTCTTCCTCTGTTGCTAAGTATGTAGCCTTTTGAGTCTGATTCCTTTCACTTAGCCTAAGGCATCTGAGATTCATCCGTGTTGTTGTGTGTATCAGCAGTTTGTTCTTTTAACTGCTGAACAGTATCCCATTGTATGGAAGTACCACAGTGTATGTATCCATTCACCAGCTAAGGTACATTGGGTTGTTTCTGGGTTTGGGTTATTATGAATAAAGCCACCCTGAACATTCATATATGGGCTTTTAGACAAGTATAAGTTTTCATTTCTCTTGGCTAAATACCTAGGAGAGGGATTGCTGGATCATCTGGTATGTGTTCAACTTTATAAGCTACCAAACTGTCTTCTGAAGTGGCTATACCATTTTTGCATCCCATCAGCAATGTACGAGAGTTCCTGTGCTCTACACTTCGTCTTGTCAGTTTTGTTTTTTTCCACCATTCTAACAGGTGTACGGTGGTATCTCATTGTGTTTTTAATTTGCATTTCCCTAACAACTAGTAATGTTGAACATCTTTTTGTGTAGTTATTTGCTATCCATATATCTTCTTAGTGAGGTGTCTATTCAAATCTTTTTGAAATATTATTGATTCAAAATACCACAAAGTTTCTAAATTTACTGATTAGTTCTGGTAACTTTTTGGTATATTCCTTGGGATTTTCTAAACAGACAATCATGTCTGGAATAGAGACAGTTTCACATCTTCCTTTCCAATCTGTATGCCTTACTTTAGTGTTCTTGCCTTAATGCACTGGCTAAAACCTCTAGTATAATGTTGAATAGAAATGAGAGAGCAGAAATCCTTGGCTTGGTTCCAATCTTAGGAGAAAACCATTTGGTCTTTCACCATTAAGTAAAAGACATGTCTTTCACTTGTAGGTTTTTCTCGCTATGTAGGTTTTTTATAGATGCTTTTTATCATATTAAGGAAGTTCCTTTTTATTCCTAGTTTTCTATAAGTTTTTAATCATGAATGCATGTTGAATTTTGTCAAATATTTTTGCTACATCTGCTGAGATGATTATCCCAGGACTCTAAGTTTTAACATTATACTTAGATCTCTAATCCACCTAGAATTTATTTTTTATATTGTATGTGGAAGTGATTGGAATTTATTTTTTTATGAAATGAGTAACTAATTGTTGATTATCCTTTAATAAAACTATCATTTCATTTGAAATATCACTTTTATCATATCCTGTAGTCTTATATGTAAGGGGCTCAGTTTCTGGACCCTTTCTTTTTGTCCATGAATGTATTGGTCTATTGCTATGCCAGTACCACACTAAATCAGTTACTAAATCTTTATGAAATGTTTTAATCTGCTAGAAAAATGTTATTCCTGCTATTTTCCTCTTCCAGATGAACTTGAATCAGCTTGTCAAATTCCATACAGGTATTTTAATTGAGATAGCATTAAATTTACAAATTATTTGTGGAAAGAATTGTTGTAACACTGAGTGTTTCTGTTAAGAAACTGTATTTCTTCATTTATTCACATCTTCATTTGTGAACTTCAATTCAGTTTTATACTTTTCTTTAAGAAGATCTTTTTATAGTCACTTTATCAATATCTTACTAGCTCTAACGTTTTTCAGAAATTTTCCTGGAGTTTTCTAGGTAGATGGAAATATCAACTGCAAAAAAAAAAAAAAAATGAGTTTTGTATCTTTCTCTCCAGTATTTATGTATCTTACTTCTTTTCATTTCTTTTTTTGTATTATTGCATTGAATAGGACATCTAGTTCAATACTAAATGGTGGGGATAGGGATATCCCTGTATTATTCCTAATTTTAATGAGAATGCTTCAAGTATTTCATGATTAAACATTATGTTTGTCGTAGATTTTTGGTAGATACCCTTTCTCAAACTTGGGCATGATGCAGTATTCTATTGATACACTGCTGTATTTTATAGGCTAATGGTTTTTTTTAGAAATTTTGTACTTATGCTGATAAGCGAGATAAATGTGTTTTTTTTTTCAGTCCTACCATCATCTGGTTTCAGAACCAGGTTAATATCTACTTCTTAGATGAATCAGAAGATTTTCAATCTGTTTTATGGGCTAGAATCACTTAAGTAACATTAGAAATACCTGACCCTTAGTTTTGGTAGCTTCCTCTAGGTTGCAAAACTACTTGGGTCTGGTGGGGTTTTTGTTTGTTTGAATAGATCTTTGATTATTTTTCCATTCATTTTTAGGTGATGGTTCATGGAGATTTCCCCCTTCTTATTGCACCTACTTTGGTGATCTGCACTGTTACAGATCAAACACTTCATCTTATTTTTAAATCACATAGGAATAATTCAGCTTTTTCCACATTTTTTGTTCCTTATGTAGATCTTCCCTCTTTCTTTTTAAAATCGGACTCATCAAGCATTCATGAATGTTTGGTTTTGCTAAAGAATTAATATCTGGTTTTACTAATGAAACCCATGTCAAGAATTTATTTCTACACTTCTTCTTCTTTTCTTCCTTTGAGTTGACTTTTCCTGCTCTTTTTCTAGCTCTGGAGTCAAATGCTTAGTTTGTTTATTTTCTGTGCAAGCACTTAAGATTGTATGTAAATCTCCCATTTGTACCTCGCTGGCAGCACTCAGATTTAGAAATGTAGTGCGCTCATCTGTTCATTTCTAAGTAGTCTATAATTTCTATTTTAATTCTACTTTAATCCAAGTTAATCAGAAGTATGCATTCTCATTTTCAAGAGGATAGGTTTTTTGTTTTTTGTTTTTTGGTCTGGTTTTTGTTACTTTTTGCTACCTTTCTGTGGTCAAATGGTAATTTTATGCATGTGGTCAGTGAACGTAGGTTGCATAATTTCCACTTTTTAGAATCTATTGAAATGTTCTCTGTAACTATTCTATGTGTGTTTAAAAAGAACAGATCTATTATTTCTTGCATACAAAGCTTCTTATTCATGCTAACTGAATCTTCTATATGCTTTTCTGTCCTACTTAAAATATTCATTTGGTTTTCTTTGTTAACATTTGCAGAGTATATTTGTTTTTATTACTTAATTTTAAATTCCTGGGTCATTTTGTTTTAGGTAGACAGCATATAGCTCTTCAGGGCTTTTTTTTTTTTTAACTCCAATCTGAGGGGTTCTGTCTTTTCATAGGGCTAGTAAATCCATTCACATTTATTGACAAGATTAACACTCTGGACTAATCCTTGGATGTTATTTTGTTTTCTATTTAACATACTTTCTTATTGCTTCTCCTTTTTTCCTTCTTTCCCCTTTTGTGGAACTGATGAAGTTTTCCCTATTTCATTTCTTACCCTTTAAGGATCAGGTAGTTATAAATGGTTAGGAAGGTTATATACAGTGAAACCTGTGAGAGCCACAACTCAATGGGACTGCCTTGTTTTTCCGGGTCTTTTAAGTTTTCCACCTTTGACAGGGTACAGTCACCACTTTTCTCTCTCTCTCTATTTAAATGTCGAAATTATTTGAGTTGTCCATCTCTGACAGGTTCCTGCCTTACACAGGTTCCAGCTTTTGCAGGTTTTACAGTATATCCTATTTCAATTTTTCTAGGGGTTACTCTTTAATTCTTAAGCATATATTTAAACTTACTTTATAAAATCAACATCTTCAGTTATTCAACATATAACCAGCTTCTCTCTGAACAAGTCAAGACCTTTCCTGCTTTTATCTTTCTCCTTTGGCCCTGCCACCTCCCAAGTAGAGATCATTAGGGATTTTCATTCCAGAGCATTGTTATTTCTTTCCCTCTTGTGTGTGTGTGTCTCTTTCTGTCTCTCTCTCCTCCGTCAATAATTACTTTAAATTACACGACACGTTTCACTGGGTTTTGACACCAGAATTTCCTGTCTCTCATGTCTTCCTCTTTGATTCGTTTTTCATTTTCCTGGAATATATTGTTTAGTTATCTTTTCAGAGAGGGTACTCAAGTGGTATATTTTCTGAGCCCTGGCATTTCTGAAAGCATCTTTATTTTTCTCTCATACTTGAATGATGGGGTCACCTGAATATAGAATTCTAAGTTCAAAACAATTTTCCCTCCGAACCCTGAAAGCCTTACTCCGTTGTCTGAGTTCACGGTTGGGAAGAGCAACCTCCCTCCAATGGCCAACATGACCCATTGCACCCGTCCTCAGGTGTGGAGAGCAGACTATCAGAGAAGTCCAACTTCACATTCCTAGCCTGCTTCCCCAGTCCATGCCACTTCTTAACCACTCATTCATTCAACAATGATATTTTGAGCACCTAATGCCCCAGGATCTCAAGTGGGATTTTTTTTTCAAATATTTCATGTACCTGGTAAGGTATAGAGAATAATATAACAAATAGCAATGTACCCACCACCCATATTGACAAATCTTATCATTTTGCCATAAACAAAACACTACAGAATCCATTAATACCCCATTCCCTTTCCTCCACACCAGATACAACCACTATCCTAAATCGGATGTTTATCACTCCCGTGAATGTATTATATTTCTAATATATCCATATAGTGCTTACTACATGCTTTTGGTGGTTCTAATCACATGACATACGTTAACTAATGCAGTTCTCACTACCACTCAACGAAGTAGATACTATTATTGTACACTTTTCATAAATGAGAAAAGTAACTTAACCAAGATCACAGCTGGTAATGGGGCCAGACGCAGCAACAGAGTTTGTGCTATTAACAACACAAGTAACACAGTAATAATTCAGTAACAATTCCCATGTATGTAAACGTTTGATGTAATGCAGTAACAACTCCCATGTATTTAAACTTTGTATAAATGGTATCATATGGAACACATTCTTCAAAAATCTTGTTTTTTATTTTGCTCTATTTACTGAGCGGAAAATACTTATCCATCATCTAGCTAGTTCTGGTTCATTCATTTTGACCACGATACAGTGTTACCTTGCATTTTAAATGAATACTTAGCTTAAAAAATTTTGCAGCAAATGCCGTGTAGATGTCTCCTAGGGCTCAAGTAGAAGAGTTTCTCTAAAGTATACCCCAACGCAGGAAATTTCCAAGTCCAAGGGCATGCAAAGCATCATCTTCACAAGATATTGTCAGGTTGCTGCATCAATTTACACTCCCCTGTGGGAAAGGAGAGAGTCCTATGTCTTGTGCTGGGATTTGAATTCCAGCTGAACTCTTGCTGAGCTGTTGGGCTATTATACTATAGACCTTTACATTACCCACTTTTTTTCCTTCCTAATATAGATACCTCAATGTGGCCTTTGCTTTCAGTCTCTTTACATAAAAATATTTGCTGATTATTTATGATGTGCTCTGTCTTACTGTCGATGGTTATTTTTAAAAGTTTACATCACTGTAAGCACTGAAAAGTCTCTGAAATGAGTCAAATAAAGGTTTACCTGTTTTACATAGGGTCATGTATGATTACAAAAAAACCCAAACCCGTTGCCATCAAGTCACTTCCAACTCATAGCAACCCTACAGGACAGAGTAGAACTGCCCCATAGGGTTTCCAAGGAGTGGCTGGTGGATTCGAACTGCGACCTTTTGGTTAGCAATCAAACACTTAACCTCTGCACCACCAGGGCCCCCATGTACGGTTAGACTTGTAAATTAACACGCACCTGAATGTCACATGAAAGAAGTTCAGCTGGACCTAAAAGAAATCAGACAGATAGAAATATAGGGGTTCTACCAAAAATTGAAATTGGATCTAAAATATTAAATTATCAGACTTTATAAAGTAGGAAAAAATATCCTATTTTTATCTTTTAAAACTAAACTATTAGTTTTAAAAGTGTGTGTATAATGTCTTCTCATTATACTAAAAAAATATTAAACAAATAATTATATATGGCATTTTGAGGAAGTCTACTAAGAGTTATAATTCCTGTCCTGTAGAAACATACATATAAAAATAAATCACTTTTTAAAAATCCCTTATCCTGTTGCTCAGCCAAGGATGCAGGCCAGACCTCAAACTGGAAAAGCATCAGATTCATCCATCCAATTGCCTATTAGCATCTCCGCTTCAGGGTCTAAAAGGCATCTCAAAGTCTCCAAAACTAAACTCATAATTCCTATCTCTCAGATCCTGCTTCTTCTCAAGTCTTCCCATCTCAGAATAGAAAGGATACTTTCAGTCACTGGGCTGAAATCCTCAGCATCATGCTTGAGTCCTCTTCTTCTTTTACACCCTACATCCAACACATCAGGAAACAGTCCTCACTCTAACTTCTAAAGACATCCAGAACCTGACCACATCTCACCACTTCCACTCCTACCACTCTGGTCTAAACCTCCTCATGGTTTACTTGGATTTCTCCAATAGCCTACTGACTGGTCTCCTGCTTCCACGCCTGCCACCATCGTCTGTTCGCCACACAGTAACCAGAGGGAACTTCTAAAAAGTAACTCATTCAGATCATGTCACTCATCAGCTCAAAATCCTCCCAAAGACTTCCCATGTCACTCCTTACAATGGCTCAGGGCCCTATATGACCTGCAGCCCATCCAGCCAAAACCAATATCCCTGAACTCATTCATTTTTTTTACCACGCTTCCCTTTGCTGCTTTGCTTCAGCCTTGTGGTAGGCAGAATAACGGCTCCCCAAAGATGTCCACTTCTTAACCCCAGAATCTGTGAATATGTTACCTTACATGGCAAAGGGGAATCAAGTAAGGTTGCAGATGGAATTAGCTTGCAAATCAGCTGACCTTAAGCTAGGGATTAATCCTGGATTATCTGTGTGGGCCCAATGTAATCACAAGGATCCTTAAAAGAGGAAGAGGGAGGCACAAGAGCAGATCAGAGTGATGCCAGTCAAAGAAGGACTTGACCCTTCATTGCTGGCTTTGAAGATGGAGGAAGGGGTCCAAGAGCCTAGGAATGGAGATGGGTTCTAGAAGTTGGAAAAGGTCAGGGAAATGGATTCTCCCCTAGAGTCTCCAGAAAGGAAGGCAGCCCTGCCAACACCTTGATTTTAGACCAGTGAGACCTAATTTGGACTTCTGACCTCCAGAAGTGCAAGAGAATAAAAGTCTTTGTTATTTTAAGGTACTGAGTTTGTGGTTATTTGTCTGAGCAGCAAGAGAAGAACAACATCGCCTCTAAGCTGCATACCGTCCCAACGTGCCAAGCACACTCCTGCCTGAAGACTTTCACACTTGCCTGTTCTTTTCTCTCAGATTTCTCCAAGACTCACTCCCTCAAGTTCTCCTCATCAGATGGTCTTGTTTGACCACCCGACACAAAATATCCCCTTTCATAACTCACCAACCCGCTTACCCTGTTCTACTGTCCTCCACAGCATCTATCACTATCTGAAATTCGTGTTTACTTTTTTGCTTATGGTCAGTCCCTCTCCCCACCCCTAGAACGTGAGCCCTATGAGGGCAGCGATTGTTTTGTTCCATTGTTTTATCTCCATGCCTCACACCATGTCAGGTGGAGAACAGGCACCTGATAAATATTTGTTTAGTGAATGAATGATTGCATAAGAGAAGGCACATAATTTACCGGGAGGGGCTAGGCTTCTCTGAGGAAGCAACATTAAGTTTAGAATGAAAGCTATACAGCAGTTATTCAGGTCAACAGTGAAAGAAAGAGCAGTCTAGATTGAGGAAACAGCATGTACAAAGGTTCTCAATTTCAGCAACTGAGGTGTTCGTGTTTTCAAAGGCCAGTGTAGCTGGAATATGGTGAGTGAGGTGGGGGATAAGGCAGAGAGGCAGGCAGCAGCCAGATCATTGTTGGCCATTTTGGATCTTATCTTAACTGTGATGGGAAGCTTTTGTTTGGGATCTTATCTTCATTAGATGGGAAGCTTTTGATGACTTTTACACCTAGCAGCTAAGTAGGGAGAGACAGGTGTGGGGCAAGAGTGAAAGCAGAGGAGCCATTTAAGGGAGTCCATTATTACAGAGGCTTCCCTGGGTGGTGCCAACGGGTAATATGCTCAGTTGCTAACTGAAAGACTGGAGGTTCCAATCCACCCAGCTCTACTCTGACACACATGGGGTCGCCATGAGTTGGAATCAACTCAACAACTGCTTATTATTGTTATTATTACAGTAGTCTGACCAAAAGACGATGGTGGTTGAATTAGAGAATTGGCAAGAAGGATGAGAAAAATGAAGGGTTGAGATATGTTTTGAAGGTAGAATTAACCAAAATATAATATGAATTAAATGGAGGGACTAATGGAGAGGGAGGTGTCAAGAATGGCCCCCAGTTTTCTGGTTGAGGAACAGAATGGATGAAAGATCTATTTACTGAGACAAGGAAGAATGGAAGAGGAGGAGATTAGGGAGTAACAGCTTTTGTATATATTAAGTTAGAGATGTCTGAGACATTCCAGGAGGGCTGGGTAGTTCTCAAGTAGTCAGATGGATATAAGACTACCTGATATCTTTGGGAGAGAGAACTGGGCTAACAATTATAATTTTTTAAGTTGCTGGTTTATGGGTGTATTAAGTTACGAAAATTGTTAAAATTACCTACAGCAAGTGGATAAAACTGAGAGAAAATAGCCAAGGATACAGTTCTGCAGAACTTTAAATTTTAGAGGTTGGCTAAAGGTGAGAAATGAATAATTAAGACTGAAAAGGAGCCCTCAGAAAAACCCAAGGAAGCCCAAAAGAATGTGGTATCATGGAAGCCAAAAAAAAGGAGTGTTTCATGGGGAGTTCAATTGCTCCAAACATTCTAGTAATTTAAGGACTGGATTTAGCAACATGGAGGTCAACGGTGACCTTAACAAGAAGAATTTCTGTAGCAAGGTGAAGGCTAACTATTGGAGTAAGTTTAATGATACATCAGGGTAAGGAAGTGGTAATAAGAAATATATTCAGTCTTCAGAAACTTGATGTTGAAAGGGAATATAGTTATGTGGCAGTAGCCAGAAGAGAATGGAGAGTCAAGGCAGAATAGAGAGCTTGTTTGTTTTGTAATCGGAGATATTAGCCCATTACTGAATGTTGATTCAACTTACTCTGAAGGGAGGGAAAGACAGATGATTCTGGAGAAAGAGGGGATATGTTATGGATGTATACCCTGAGAAAGCAAGAGGTAATGGGGCTAGACCTCATGAGAATGGACTGGCCTTTTCCAGGAAGCGAGAAGGAGACCGGCAGAGATGCATGCAGGTTTACAATATTTCTGGGAATGTTGAATATCTATTTGAGATTGGTAATCATGAGTAAATAGTGATACTAATCTGTCAGTCTACATTCCTATTCATCAAGTCTATGTGCCTTTATAGAATGCCTCCTATGTGCCTGTTCTGAACCACAATGACAGAGAGAGACAGTTCAACCGTTATGAATGTCTCTTTGATGTTGCTCCTGGAAGCTTCTGAATGGGCCTAGAAAAGGTATTATTATTCAGTAACATTTACTTCAAGGACGCAGTATACACTAGGCTGAGAAGTTACCCCTATTCTATTTCCCATTTCAAATAATCCTCAATCATATTCTCAATCATCTCCTAAGAGAAAGTTGGATAATATGCCCATTTACAGAAAAGCTCAGTAATATAACAGCAGCAGTATAAGGGCTCAAAATGTCTTTTCACCAACTTGAACAACTAACTACCTCCTCATTATGAAGTAAATTCCTTGATCCCAAGAAACAACAGGAAAACTCCCCTCTCTTTCCCAGAGAAATTACCCGTGTGCAAAGTCATCTCCTCTCTGCCATCTCCTCCGATACTGCTGACTCTCAGGCACAGAAGCCTCACAGGAGTAGAATCTGAGGTCCTTCCCAGCAGTTAGGGGCTGGGTATCTTCCACTGGAAATAGAGGAGCTCCTTCAGCACCCCTGAACCTGTATTTGTGTTCCAACCCCAAGCCCCCCATACCCACTACTTTTTCAAAATTCAAAAGGATCGTCAAGACAATTTGCAATATCAGCCCACACCAACAAATTAAGACAAGGGAAGGAAATACCTACACTAGAAAGTAAACTCCACAAGGACAGGAAGTCTTGCCTTGTTTTGTTCACCGACATAACTCCCAGTGCCAGGAGAATACCTAACACACAGAAGGTTATCAATGTGAATTTGCTGAAAGACTGAAATATGCAGAACCACTTGCCAACACTATGGCTGAGCATTCTCTTAGCAAAAATATGTCTCCAGATCTTAATATCCTGACAAATGTCTTGTGTTTCTGGGACCACTTGCCTTAAAGACAGATGTATCTGCTTTTTCGGAAAGAGCTTCCCTTAGCACATCACCTACATAAAAGTACACACTACGTTTCCAGCACTCTTGGTGGGGAGGCTCCCATTATCCAGGAAAGAGCAGGGAAAATTCTGAAAATTTAGACATTTAAGAAGTCACACATGAATTATGAAGGATTTAGGAGTGAATGACAATGAAAGTACTGCTTGGAAGACGTGGAATACAGGCAGGACAAGAGAAATTTCCAACCCGGGAACACCTACAGCCCTAAATTACACATTAGAAAATAAAAATGATTGGAAATTAATGAGTTAAACATTTAACTTGAAAAGCTTTTTAAAAAGGAATAGTACATTAAGCTCACTGAAAGTAAAAGTGAGGAATTAACAAAAATAAATACAGAAAATAAACAAATGTATATATTTTAAAAGGAGCAGATATGATCAACAAAAGCCAGCTATTTGAAAAGACTAATGATACACGCAAACTTCTGTTAAGACAAAAAAGAATAACAGAGAATTCACAAATATACAATATCGAGAATAAGAAGTGGGACATAACTATAGATACTGTAGAGATTTTTAAAAAATAGTAAGATACTATACGCCAAAATTTTTGAAGGCTTAAATGTAATATCTAAATTTTCAGAAAAACATGAATTACTCAAAAAGAAATGGAAAACACATTTGAATTGAATTACACTGAATTTTCTAAATATCACGGCTTCACAGATGAGTTTTACCAAACATTCAAGGAACAGATAAAACCTATCTCGCACAAACTGCTACAGAAAATAGAATAAGAAGGAAATTTCCAAATGCATTTTATGAGGGCAGTATAACTCTGATGCAGCCCTGGTCGTGTAGTGGTTAGGAGCTACGGCGGCTAACCAAAAGGACAGCAATTCATATCCACCAGCCACTCTTTGGAAACCCTATGGGGCAGTTCTACTCTGTCCTATAGTGTCTCTGAGTCGAAATCAACTCCACGGCAACACGTTATAATCCTGATATCAAGCCTCAACGAAGGCAGTGCAAGGTAAGAAAATTCTCAGCTAATATCACTTACGGACATAGACGCTAAAATTAAAAGAAGCATTCACAAATTGCATGTGGCAGTGTACTAAAAAAATAATAGTGCATTATGGCTAAACAGCAATGCAAGAGTAGGTCCACATTAGAAAAATCTATCAACATTACCCATTACATTAACATATCAAAGACAAAACCATATAATGATCTCAACAGTTGTAGCAAAAGCATTTAATAAAAATTAATATTCATTGCATGGTTTTAAAATATTCCCATTTTAAGCACAACTGGGATAGAAGGGATCTACCTTAACCTGATAAATGGTTTCTACTGAAAACTTATAACAAATATCATCAATAAAGATGACACATTAGAAGCATTTAAATTAGTTAGAAACAGGAAAACAATGCTTGTTTTCACCCTTACTATTTGATGTTCTATTGGAAGTCCTAGCCAATCCAATGCGAGTAAAAAGGCGGAAAAGGTATCAGGATTGTTATTTACAGATAATATGATTATCTACATGAAAACACAAAAGAATCTGCAAACAGAGTATTAAGAACGTTCAGCATGTTTGCCAAAAATAAGATCAGTATTCCAAAACCAACAGCATTACCAAACAGCAGGAATAACCAATTAAAAATTTTACTGGATAGAGTATCACAATATAATAGCTCAAAGCTGTAAAGTATCTAGGAATAAATCTAACAAAAAGAGGTTTAAGAGTTTTAGAAACAAAAAGATAAAATGTATTAAAATATATTTTAAAAATCAGAATAATATTAATGTATTGGATGATTCGCTTTCATAAAGATGTCATGTTACTGTTGCTGGGTACCATCAAGTTGTTTCTGACTCATAGCAACCCCACGTGACAGAGGAGAACTGCTCCACAGGGTTTTCTTAGCAGCTGTAATCTTTATGGAAGCAGATCACCAGGTCTTTCTCCTGCAGACAGGCTGGGTGGGTTTGAACCGCCAAACTTTTGGTCAGCAGCCAAGTGCTTCACCATTGCACCACCAGGCCTCCTTAAAGATGTCGTATCTCCCAAAATTTAACCTACAAATTCAACTCAGCAAAGTCCCAAAAAGTCTTTTCATGGGAAGTGACAAACTGATGCTAAAGTAAGTATGGAACAGTTGAAGCCCCAAAATAGCCAGTACAATTTTAAAGATGAACAAAGCAGAGACGTGCCCTTCCAGACATCAAGACTTATTATAAAACCAAAAAACCCAACCTGTTGCCGCTGAGCCAATTCTGACTCATAGAGACACTATAGGACAGAGTAGAACTGCCCCATAGAGCTTCCAAGGAGTGGCTGGTGGATTAGAACTGCCAACGTTTCGGTTAGCAGCCATAGCTCTTAACCACTGTGCCACCATATAAAGCTATAGTAATTAAAACAGTGTGGTATGGGCTCAGAACTGGTTTGATCAATGGGAAAGGACAAACTGGAAACATCCACGAATATATAGAAATTTAATTTTCAATTATGGTGGCATTATTACACATCAATAGGGAAATGAAGGACAGTTCAGTACATCAGGTCAGAACAACATGTCTTCCATAAGAGGTGGAGGAAGTACAATTAAATTCCTACTTTACACTATTCAAAAAAAATAAGTCCCAAATAGATTAATTTCATAAATGTGGAAAGCAAAATTGTAACACATTAAGGGAAACACACACAGACAGGAGATTATCTTCATAGTATCAGGTCTGGAAAGATTTCTTTAACAAGACATGAATGACATAAACTATAAAGAATGAATATGATTATGACTACAATTTTCTGTAGTACAAAAGACATCAAAAGCAAAACGTGAAGTACAAACTGAGAAAATATATTTAGTGGTTATATGCACGGAACATGTACAAATCAAGCAGAAAAAAAATGTTACACAGCCCACTGGAAAAATGGGCAATGATTATGAAAAAACAAATCACAGCCTAGGAAGTTTCAATAGTCGATAAATCTATGAAGAAGTGCTCAACCTCACTGACAGCGAGGGAAATTCAAATAAAACCACCAGATCCTGGGTTTTTAAAAAATCCAATTGACAGAATCTAAGAAAAGTCTGACTCTACAAAGTATTGAAGGTCATGTGAGGCAGATAAGAAACCTCATCCACTGCTAATGGGTTTGCACACTGGAGAACAGTCTGGCAGTCTCTAGTCAAACTGAAAATGTGTATGCAGCCTAGCAATACCCTATGTAGGTATATGCAGAGAGAAAGTCTCATGTACGTTCAAGGGGAGTATAGACACAGGGGTTCATATTAGCATTGCCTGCAATACCAAAAAATTGGCAGCATCTGAACTGTTCGCCAACAGGGGAATGGATAAACATGGTACAATCATACGCATGAATCTATGACAACAATTAAAATGTATGAACTGGATCTAGACTTATCAACATGGAGAGAAAAATAAAAACATACTGTGAAGGAAAATAAAAACAATCTGCAGAATTTTATGTACATTCTAACACCACATATACACATTTTAAAAAATTATACAAAGCAATATTTATACACTTTATGGGTCCAGATGTCATAAAGGTATAAAACCTAGATTTGAAAGTTACATACTAAATTCACGACAGTGTTTGCCTTTGGGGAAAAGGGTGGAGAATGATAGTGGGAAGGAGTGCAAAAGGGACTTCAATTTTATAAAAAATGTTGAATAGTTGAATTGTTAAAAACAGATCTGAAGCAACTATGACAAAATGTTAACATTTATTAATTATATGAGATAGGTACATGTGCAATTGTAATATTTTCTTTATATTTTTAATATCTTTACATTTTCCTAAATAATAAAATTAAAAGAAAAGCAGCTAGTAAAGAATTCTACCTCTGAGATTTTCTGGGACATGTGTAGATTAATTGTGAGTTGGTTCTCTAAAATTTTGAGACAAGGAACTTCATAACAATTATCTTATTTAAAATGGAAAAATAATAAAGCTGACAATATTATAAAATTGCTAAAATGAATAAACTAATTTCTATAGGCATCAACACAAATAGTTTTCAAAATCATAGTGAGGGGAAAAAGCAAGCTGCAAAATGATATGTACACTATCATATAATTTACAAAGAAAATTTTAAATATATTATCATGGATATTTATATCTACACACACATATATATGTAATAAAGATCTAATAACTAACGCTGGAAGAATACACACTTTGCAATACCGATTACTTAGGGAAGTAAAGAAGGAGAAAGGTGAGTGGAACGGGGGAGAGAAAGTGACATTTAATTCTGTCAACGTTTAATTCTTACAGATAAAAAGTCTAAAGCATATATGATAAATTTTCACAGGATTATTTTAGATAGCATGTACATGAATAAATATTATTCTTGGTGTATATGTATTTTTTAATTTTCAAAATAAAAAAGAAAGAAAATACTGAAGAATTACAAATAAAATGCACATAATTCAATAATATGAAAGGGAATCTTGTGTACATCAAAAACCAAGATATGACTATTTGTAGAAATCATTCTGTTTACTTTCCTACATGTTTTTAAGTTTTTAAAAATAAAAAGGAGAAAAAAAATGAAATGAAGAACTCAAAGAGAAATTATACATGTTTGATACTATGAAAACTTCCATAATCACAAAGCACCATAATAACATTCTATATCATTTTCTGCATTTTCTTATTTGTAAATTTTGTCAAAAGAAAAATAGAAGATGTTGCCTAATTGGAAACGTGACTTTCTATTATTAAAATTGTGGGAGTCCATTTTAATGTGTTTATCTTGCTGCTAGTCTATAATTTATATTTCAGCGTGGAAATTTGTTTGTACGCCTGTGACAGGTTAATGCAGTTTCAACATGCGTTTTTCTTCCGTTGGTTGAATAGTTAAATCGTTAGTGAAAGGATTTTAAGTTTCAATTTCAACCATGAGAGGATTCTCTGCGTTTTCAAGGTTAAAAACGTCTCTGGTTCACAACGTTATTAATTAACGTCTACGTAGAGAATCTATTTAGGGCACTGCTGACGACCCTGGAGTCACAGTTGAAGTATTCAACGAGAAAACTTTCGGATGCCGACTTTGGGATATTTTGCATTGGGGCTTAGAGCGGTGGACAGGAGCGAATGCCATTCCGGACCACTTCACGATCGATCGCAATGATGAATCGAAAGATAGTCAGGTATTAGCATTTTTTTTTCCTTAAAAAAAAAAAAAAAAAAGTTGCTCGGACTGGGCCGGACCCTCAGCTGGCGGGGGCCCAGCGCGAGGGGTGCGCCCGGCAGGCTGCCCAGAAGTTCCGACCGGGGAGTTCGCGCTTTAGGAACATTACCTGGCTCGCCAGCGGATGCCAGACCGCGAGGACAAGATAATTTCGGAGCGGCGACCAATGGCTTAGAGGGGCGGCGCGCGGGGGTCTTGGCCGGGCGGGCTCGCG
>NW_004444033.1:5305297-5317489 GCF_000243295.1 Trichechus manatus latirostris | reverse complement strand
CCGTGGCTCCTGGTCCCCGCCGGCGCCCTGTCACACCTGCTGCCAAGCGCCACCGCTGCCCCTTCCCGGGCTGCACCAAAGCCTACTACAAGTCATCGCACCTCAAGTCCCACCAGCGCACCCACACAGGTGAGCGCCCTTTCTGCTGCGACTGGCTCGACTGCGACAAGAAGTTCACGCGCTCCGACGAGCTGGCCCGCCACTACAGGACGCACACGGGCGAGAAGCGCTTCTCCTGCCCGCTCTGCCCCAAGCAGTTCTCCCGGAGCGACCACCTGACCAAACACGCCCGCCGCCACCCAGCCTATCATCCCGACATGATCGAGTACCGGGGGCGCCGTCGTACCCCCCGCGTCGTTGACTCGCAACCCGCGAGCCTCGAGGACAGCTCCAGCCCCGGCCCCGCCCAGGTGGCCGGCTTCCCTACCTGCTTGTAGGACTGTCATTGCTGCTAGTCGTCCCTTCAAGGATGGATCCCTCGCAGTTGCCCTTGCTTTCTCGCTGCGCGTCCCTCTTTCCCATCGTCAGTGGACCAAGGCACAGACTGGTTCTTCCGCTCTGAGGCTGGGTCATGGCAGGCACGTTGGACTCTGGGGAGGGACTGGGGGCGAGAAAACAGCGGGAATTCTTGCACACATATCTCATCCTAAGAGGAGGGGGTTGCCTCAAGACATCCCCCAGGAACTGGTGCGAAGGGATGAACCCGGTGCTCTCCAGAATCTTGAAGATGTGAAACTGGAATTCTCAGGTGCCTGGGGATCTCCCAGTCTCAAAGGACTCTGGTGGTTCACCCACCCACCAGGGCGGACCTTGGAGAGGGTGTTAAGGGTGGCAGTCTTGGAGATGTCCAGGACTGGGATGGTGAGAGGCCTTTGGAAACAGAAATGATTTCTATTTCTGTAAACAGCAATGTTTACTAATTTCTTTTTAGTCACTTTTAAACAGTGATCTCAGGTTGATGGGAGGCTGATATTCTCCACTCCCTATTCACCCCAGCTTCCTCTGCTAGGAGAGGCCTTGTAAGCGTCCCTGTGGATGTATGGCTGGGAGATGCTTCTTGGTGTCTGGGAGCTGTGTGAGTCTGTTTGCAGGTCTTGTTGAGTGGGATGGACCCCTGTACTTGCGTCATAGCCCTTCTCCCTACTTGAGGGGTGGTAACCTTCTGCTCACTCACACAGAGACCAATTGTTTCACCAATTTGGAAACAACCATAAAAGTACCCGAAAGAAAAGGATGGTCCAGACTAGTCCCCCCTTCACCCAGACGGCAAACCCAAGTGACTTTGGAGTGGGATGACTTTGAGGTGGGACAGGTCCAAGACAATATTCAGGGGAACAGTGGTCCAAGCTGCAGCTGCCCCGCCCCAAGAAATCTTCAAGGGTTGTAGATTCCATTAATTTCTTAGTGACTAACTGTGATTTATTTCTCTTTGGGTCTGTGCATTTTTGTTTCTGAGATAGCGGAGTTGATGGATGGGGAAAGTGAATGTGAGAGACTGGCTTCTTCCAAAAAGCAGGCTGCTCTGGATTTGGGGAAAGTGCAGCAAGGTAATAGCTGTTATCAAATAGGAAGACCCCTCCTCTGATCCTGAAGTGGCTCCAAGTTACAGCCTCAGGAGCCCCTCCCTCCGTGCAGGAATTGATTTTTTTTCTATATATGTCTCTGCTGCTATGGATGAAATCGTCGACCACTCTGTTTTTGTATGTGTGAGTGTGAATACCTGTGGACCTTTTATTAGGGATGAGGTTAAAAGACATTTCCTGCTCTGGTAAGACTCCCGTTGGCCCCTTCCTGAATAACCTTGATAGTCCATCAATCACACTTGTGAAGAACGCCTGATCTCATAGGACCATACCAGGCGTCTGGTTAAACAAACTGCCTTTCCCCGTTTTTTCAGATGAAGACATTGAAGCCTAGATAAATTCAAAGTCATGTACTGAGTTACTGGAAAAAGCCATGACTAGAACTCAGGTGTCTGGCCTCCAAAGTGACTCTCTTTCCTTCACACTTGGTTACTCCACCCCCTTTCTCTGGGCACTTAGTCAAAGGATACTGCTCAACCTTCCTGCCACCTGGACCCCTTTCCCCTTCCTTCCATATTTTCTATCACTTTTATGTACCTTCAAATCTCTGGTCCCCACTGAGCCCTTAGCCTGCTGTGTGTAACCCAAAAGCCCTTTTTCTTAACAAGTTGAGTCCATTCCCTCCCTCCACACCATGTGGACATAAAGTGGGAAAGACTCTTTGGCATCCTGGGAGCAACTTTATCTTTTGACCTGATAGATTAATTTTTTCTGCCAGTTCTATTCTTTGCTTGGCCTTGGACATTCCAGCATCCTTGAGAGAGTGAGTGATGTGAATCTGGCATTGGGACTCTACTAAGTGCTCCCACACTAAGTGAGGCAGGGTCTTTGGAAAAGACCCAAAGGGTATGACCTGTGACCCTGAAGTTTTTCTTGATGTGGTGTAAGCAGGGCAGGTGAGCCTCTCCTTGAGTTATAGATGGGAAAATGAGAGCCCAAATTGTGGAGATGATTTTTTGTGGTGGGAAGAGTTCTCCCTTTGCTTCATTTGTCTCCTCACTATGGGCCCCTTTGTCTCAGAGATTCAGTAGAAGATCCGGCATTGGGTCAGTGGACCAACAAAGCCAACAGGAGAGGGACTTCCACTAGCCATTCTGGAATCGGTCTCAAGAAAGCTTGGCTCTTCCAACCACCCGTTGATAAATCACTGTTGATCCTCAAGTTCCTAAATAGTGTCTTTACTTGGGTTCTTCTATCCTGGAGACCTTTGTCTGATTAAATGTGGTATGTCTTTCACTGACAGAGAATTGACTCCTCCCAGGTCTTGGGGTGGTGGGGTGGAGACACCCAAGACAACAGAGTAGCCTAATAATGGAGGCAAGGTTTCTAGACGGGTCTTTCTTTGTCTGGGTATTGTTACCATTTTCACTCCAGCATCCAAATAGCTCTTGAGGAGCAATTATTAGTGAAACGCCTTGGAAGGGGCTTCCTAGTTTTATTGGTGTTTCTTTTGCTTCTTTATGTTAACCAGTGGAACTCAGAGAGCGAATCTGGGGGCTGGGGTCAGGCTGAACCTCTGGGCCGTTGCCCCAGCCCTGCCATCCTGAGTTCTGATAATGACCTAGTACCAGAGTCTTATTAGTAGAACTCTTCCTGAAATCTGGATTGGAAGCTGGGAATGAATTCTAGGTCAGACCTTGGATCTGGGGGAGTTGGATCCCCTGCCCTTGATGGGAACAGGGGAAGAGTACAGGCCTTCTTTGCCCCTACTCGTGGAGGAAGAATTGTCATCTGTCTCTATTTCCCTGTTCTGCTCCAAGCAAAGAACTATACTGGAGTATCACTCTTGGCTCCTGTCTCTATCTCTTACTTCTCCCCAAAGGGAGAAGATTGTCTTCTCTAATGGAGACGTAGAGAGGTCATTGTCCATACAGACTCTAGGGTCTCTTCTTCCTCTCTTTGCCCATCCCCACCTGCAATATGTATGCACTCAACTCGGCTCCCACTTTCATATGGTAAGCACACCTGTGCAGGCCCAGGCCTGCCTTTGGGATGCAGATCTGAAGAGCACCTCCGTGTCCCCACTTTTGGGGCAGCCATGTCCTGGCAGCTGTCCAGGTAGGTGTCTCCTTTGCATATTCTCCAGGAATTGGGGGATAGGGTGAGGGATGATGGGGGAGGGGAGGAAGCAATGGAGGGACAGTATTAGAAAGTCCAATTCTGACCATAGATAGAGCTTCATCAGGAAAAAACTGAGGTTTTGATCCTTATTTGTCAGACTCCTGTATCTATTTCTCAGTTGGTTGAGAACTTGGAGAGGAAATGTGTATGATTAATTTTCTCCCTTACCACCCAACACAACCAAGTATGCATTGGCTGTTAAATCTTGAGAAATATGTCCCCCAACTGGCATTAGGGGGCAAAATAATATGTGTGGAGATTAGGACTTCTGGTGTGCCAGGGCCTAGAGCTATAGTGTTTTAGTGATCTGGGGCCTTTTAGTTCTTTGGCCTTTTCAAGTCATAGCAGCTAATGGTAGCTAGTGTCCGCAGGCAAGCCACTGGGTTTTAGAGGCACCAGGCATAGGCCTTAGCCACAGTGGGGTACACAGGCCACTGCTGCTGATCTTGATTCACATGGATGTAGCCAAAACAGGCTTGCTGCAGAAGGGAAGGCACTATTGAATGGAACAATTTGTGCTGCCTTTATTCTCAGCCAGTATTGCAGGAGAAGACTTTAAGCTGCAATGGCATAATTTTCATGTATATTTCAGAGTACATACAGGAAATTCTATCCTTTAAATTGTGCTGGTGATTAGTGGGTAGCATTAGCTTGGTTTCAACCAACTGGGCTTCCCTTTATCTTGATTTGAATTGCACCCATTTATAGGGCCAGGGAGAGACCTATGGGAGTGGCCAAGTTCTTTAATTCACATGGGGCATCCAGAGTCACCTTCTACTCATATCTCAAGTTAGTGCCAGATGTGCTGAATATATAAGCCCTGACAGTGGAATTTCAGGGACCCAGATTGTGTGTTCCACCACAAAGGACTGGTGGGTTTTATAATAAATACATAAAGAGGAATGGAAGTGTGTATTATACAGGCGATTGAGGTAGAGAGAAGCAACGCAATAATGATCCCAGAGGCTAGGAAGGATATTTAAAAGTGTTATGCCTGGACTCTTCTCTCCCTAGGAATCAGATCTATTCAAGAAATCAAGTAGGAACCATATTTGTTTCAAAATATATTTAGATCTTCAAATCAAAACAGAAGCAGGGGGAGGGTGAAAAAGGAATAAAGGAAAACAGGATGATTAATCTAGAAGAAAACAAGGGGTTCTTGAGTAGAAAAGTTGTGTTTTTAGGGGACAGAATCGGTGGTATAAAAAGGGAAAAGACTAGGAGACAACTAATCTTAAAGATGGGATTATAAAAGAGGGTAATATTTAGTCATCATTAAATTAGAGAAGGTGATTGGGACCCAAAGAGACCTACCAGAAGAATGGAAGCAAGTTGTCAGAAAACAGGAGTGCCACCTCCACAAGGGATCTCAGATCCAAGAAATATCGACAGGTACCTACCTGAATCTGTGGAGAAACAACATGATAAGAGCATTGGGAGATCATCCTTTCAGCAGTGGGATAGGTATACTAGATGGCTACAGAAAAAAGTAGACGGTACTTCCAACATTTTTAGCTGAGTTGCAGTGATATTACTGTTGTGAGACTACAAATATGGCTTGGGAAATGTTCAGAGTTAAGTCTCTAAGGAAAAGAATAAGGAAAATGAGACACATAAAATATATCAAAGTAATTAATCAATTAATATGAATTAGGAAGATAAAAGCATGATCATCTCAATGTTGTTAGGTGACGTCATGTCGGTTCCATCTTATAGCAACCCTACATACAACAGAACAAAACACTGCCTGGTCCCGCACCATCCTCACAATCATTGCTTTGTTTGAGCCCATTGTTGAAGCCACTATGTCAATCCATCTCGTCGAGGATCTTCCCTCTTTTTCCCTGACCCTCTACCAATCATGATATCCTTCTCAAGGGACTGATCCCTCCTGATATCATGTCCAAAGTATGTGAGATGTAGTCTCGTCATCCTTGCTTCTAAGGAGCATTCTGGGTGTACTTCTTCCAAGACAGATTTGTTCGTTCTTTTAGCAGTCCATGGTCTAGTCAATATTCTTCACCAACCCCACAATTCAGAGGCATCAATTCTTCTAATAAGCATTTGTTAAAACTTAGCACTAACTTGTGATTTAATTTAAACACACCTTAGCAAACTAGTAACAAAAGATAATTTCTTAAAATGAGAAAGGGTGTCCACCAAAAACCTGCAGTGAAAATCAAACTTAATTTTGAAAGATTGCAAGTGTTCTATTGACCATATGGTAAGATAGAAAGTCTCAACAAACTCCAGGCTAGTGATCATATAAAAATACTGTGTAACTAAAAATCTATACATTGGGAAATTTAATAAGCAAATCTCTACACAACTCAGATGAAAGGGGAAAATTACAAAATCTTAGAACCAAATGAAAAAAAATCCACTACATACGAAAACTTTTGTGATGAAATAAACAGTATCGGGGGAGGGGTGCAGTTTATAGCCTTAATTTTTTTAATTCAAAAAAAGAAAAATTGAAAGTAAATGAACTAGGCTTTAAACTAGAAAAGAAAAGAAAAACAAACCCTCCAAAAGTAGAAAAAGACATTACCATAGACCAGGCATTGTCAATGGGGAAGATACCGCCTTTGACGGAGCAAAAATTGGTTCTTGGGGGGAGGTAAAAAAAAATCTTAGACATTACAATGGGTATGGCCCACCAAAGGGTCATACTACATGAACAAATAAGCAATATATGTGTGGTATTAACATTTTAGCAGGGGGCAACTAGGAAAAAATATCTAAAAAGGCTCCTTAGGGGGGTTATAATGGAAAAAAAACAAAAAAAAGCTAAGAAACGCTGCCACAGATAAAAGCATAAATTAGTGAAACAGAAATAGAACCAGGTAGAACTGAGCAAAACCATTTTTAAAAAAAACAATAAAAATACATTTATTTGGCAAATATGATTAAGAAAAAAGAGAAAAGACAAAAACGTTATCTGGAATTTTTAAAAAGGGCATAAAATCATAACACATGAACAGATTTTTTAAATTATAAAAACGTAATACGGCTTTATATAAATAGGGTTGAAAAAATTATATGGATAATTTTACAGGAAAATATAAAATTTCACAATGGTCCAAGAAGATGTAGAAAATCTGAACTTGAAATGGTAGTCAAAGATCTATAAAAAGGCACTAATTCTAGGCAGTTGTATAGGCAAATTCTCCTGAACCTTCAAGAAACAGAGCATAGAAAAAGATAGCAAATTATCCAATTTATAGAAAATTATCCAATTTATTTTATATAGTTAAGATAACCCTGATACCAAAACAAGACAAGTAAAAGTCAAGAAATACTACTATAAATATGTATGCAAAAATTCAGAGCAAAATACTAGAAAGTCTAATTCAGCAATGAATGAAAGAATAATACATCATGATCATGCGAAGCTTATCCCAGGAATGCAAGATTAATTCAATAATAGAGATCTATCAATGTAATTCACTACGTTAATAGAATAAAGGAGAAAATCAATGACTTTCTTATGTGCCGGCAATCATCAATCAGAAAATGTAATAGAGTAAGTGATTCCATATACAGTAGTAACAAATAATACAAAGAACTGTTATGGAGAAAACTATAAAACTTTTACTGAATGACATAGAAGATCTAAGATTAAGTGGAGATTGATCGTGTGTCCATTGATGGTAAAACTCAATATTGTAGCGATATCAGTTCTTAAATTAATCTGTACATTTAATACAATTCCAATCAAAACCCCAGATTATTTTTTCATGAAATGTTTTGAGAAAATGTTACAGAAGAACAGGAGGGGAGGAGGGAGATGGAGAATTGCTTTATCACATATCAAAATACTATGAAGCTATAGTAATTACAGCAATGTGATATAGTGCAAGCATAGACAAATACAAAAATGGAACCACATAAAGAGCTCAGAAAGTAGACCTGGAAAAAGACAGGCTAGTCAATAAATGCTACTGAGATAGTCTCTTCATGAGAAGAGGGAAAAAAAGAAAAAGAAAAAAACACATCATGACATTCTATCTCAAACCATACGCAAAAACAAATTCCAGATGGTCAAGACCTAAACATTTTTAAGCTTAATAAGTATTAGTAGGAAATACTGGGTAATCTCTGTATCGTCATTGAATAAGGAAAGTCTTCTTGTTTATGATACAAAAATTTTAAAAAACAAAAATTCAGAGAAGGAAAGGACAGATATACTTGCCTGCATCAAAATTTTGCATCTATGGATGAACCCCTGAAACTATTGTCCTGAGATAATCTTTAAACCTTAAACCAAAAAAAATCTCCTGAAGTCTTCTTAAAACCAAACAATAGTTTAGCTTAACTTGTAAAAAATAATCTGCCTTGAGCAATGTGCTCTGTTAAGAACTGTTTATATGGGATCAAATTGACAATAGCAACTTGAAAGATTAGTTAGGAACCTTAGGGGGCAGTGAGTTTCTGTTAATGGGGGAGGAACAACTCAGAAAAGGAGGCTGCGAATGGTTGCACAACTCAAAGAATGTAATCAATGTCACTGAATTGCACATGGAGAAACTGTTGAACTGGTGTATGTTTTGCTATGTATATTCTCAAAAACAACAACAAAATAAATAAAATTAAAATTTTGCATCTAAAAACTTAAACAGAATTAAATATCAAGCTACACTCTGAGAGAAAATATTTAGGATTAATATCCAGAGTATACACAGAACCAAAAATTCAAGAGCTAAGAAGAGAAAGGAGAACAACAAGAAAACGATCAAAGGATAGTAACAGGCAGTTTAAAGAAAGAAGCTGGACTGAGAGCTAGGGTCAGGGATCTTTACCCTTCTATATAATGCTTTCACTCCTTTAAAAAGAGAATATCTTCATGTATTGCTTGCTAAGTAAAAACAAAAAAAAAACATTTAGAATGTTTTAAAGGAGGAAAACAAAATACTATTGGTTGAAAAACAAAAGCAGATGGTAGAGTGGGAAATGATCTATGAGGCAAACGTTAATAAAAGGGAACAGGTGTGACGAGATTAACACTAGAGTCAAAATACAATTCAAAGTGCACAAGATGACTAAGACAAAGATCATTATATGGATAAAAAGTAAAGAACACTAAGAGCCTAAAACAATCAAAAACCTTTTTGTGCATATAACTTTTTCAGCTCAGGAGCTCTGGAGTCTATTCCAGAATTGGGACTGGGGAGTTCTGCCCCCTTCCCTGACTTGGACTTCAAGGACCCATTCCCATTTTCTTAAGCTTCATTGCAGGGGTATGGGGTGGGGGCAGGGTGTCAACACACGTTAAACCAGACAGGAACTGAGCCCAATTTCCCTCAGGAAATCTTTCTTTTCTTGGGGCACTTGCTTCTTTCACCTCCCCCCCAATACTCTTTGCTTCTCTCCTTTCTGTGTAATGACTGTTGAAGAGCCGTTAGACCCAGAACACTAATCACAAAAGCCAACTCTCCTTTCAGACTGTTCTAGTTTAGTAAAGCTGAAGAAAAGAAAACCAGCTAAAATATATGTACATTTACAATCAATTTGCAAATAAAAAATTATACTATTACTTATTATCTATCACCAAAAAAACAAAAAACCTTGCCACTGAGTCAATTCTGACTCATAGATATCCTATAGCACAGAGTAGAACTGTCCCATAGGGTTTCCAAGGAGTGACTGGTGGATTCGAACTGCTGACCTTTTGGTTAGCAGCCAAGCTTTTAACCACTAATCACATCTTATTAACACGCCCCACACCTGTTAATGATGGAGGAAAACTTTAAACTTGTCAATTAAACATAACTTTGTCACTTTCAGCTTAAAATATTCCCTTTCAAATTGGAAGAGCATAGTCAATGTCACTGAACTGTGCATGTAGAAATTTTTGAAGTGGTCTATCTTTGGCTATGTGTATTTTCACCAAAAAAAAGTTGAGAAGTTAGAGGTTGACATGTTGTGAGGTTGTTAACCAATGTCATAAAGCAATATGTGTACTACTGTTTCATGAGAAACTATTTGTTCTGTAAGCCTTCACCTGAAGTACAATAAAAAAATTTAAAAAAATAATAATAATAACAAAAAATTCCCTTTCAGTCTAATACAGTCTCTTTGGGATAAATATTCAGTTAATTCAAAGTTCAAATTCACGTTCAGGGCTGCCTCCTCCCAAGGGTCTCCCCTCCTTCCCACCACAGTTTCCTCCTGACGGTAGGAAGGAAGGCAGTCTCAGGGCTGTGGGCTGTTGTCTGGGGTCTCGCTGATTTTCCAGCCCTGTGGCTGTTCTGGGGATCTTTAGGATACAGTGCTAGTGCCCAACAAGTTGCAACAGGTCCTGTCTGGTTTTGGGGTGCCTTTCTGGCACTCACTGCTGAAGTCTGTGATCCTACTATAGCCTCTAGTTGTGAGGTCTCTGCTGGGAGTGACTTTCTCATCCCAAATGCAGATGTCTTCTGGACCTTGGGTTCTCTCAGCTGTTCTCCACCCTATCACCAAGGCATGAAAATATTCTGGATCCCCTCTGCCTTAGTTTCCTTGGGCTGCCATAACAAAACACCACAAAGTGAGCGGCTGTAAATAACAGAAATTTATTGCCTCATAGTTTTGGAGGCCAGGAGTCCAAATTCAGGGTGTCGGCAGGGCCATGCTCTGTCTGCTCTGGGAGAAGATCCTTCCTTGTCTCTTCTAGCTTCTGGTAGCCCTGGGCATTTCTTGGCGTTCCCTGGCTTGCAGCTGTGTCTGTCACATGCCGTTCTTCCTCTTGTATGACTCTGTGTCTGATCTCCCTTTTTATAAGACACCACTCAGAGAGGATTAGGACCCACCCTACTCCAGTATTAACCTAACTGATTACATCTTCGAAGAAAAACCCTATTTCCCCCAACACAGTGACATTCGCAATTATAAGCATTAGAATTTCAACATACAGTTTTCCCCTCACTATCTGAAAGCAGAGCGTTCCTATGAACCCTTTTGTAAGACGAAATGGTGTAAAGTGAAGCAGCAATTACCATTAATTTATATGCGAAAACTTTTTGAGCATTCCCAGATCCAAAAAATAACCTACCAAATCATAACAAATAGCACATAAAACCTAAAACAACCCTAACATACGGTAAAAGCAAGAATGATATGACAAATACACAGCCTATTTAAAGTAGACGCTAATTCCTGGGGAAGGCGCTTGGCCACGCCACTCTCGCCCTTGGGTGCCCGGTGCCTCTTTAACTGCTGGCGGCAGAACAAACACTGAACGCTCTTTCTGCTTTTTCCCTTTTTTCGTACTGAAGTAGGTCTTTCGTAAAAGCGAAGTGGTGGAAAGCGAACTTTCAAAAAGCGGGGGATACCTGGATCTTTGTGGTGGGACACAATTCAATCCATAACACCCTCCATACCACACCAAGGCCACAGGGAACTGGGGTGCAAACACAGGTCTATCAGCCCGGACACCTCGCAGCCATTTCCGAATTGCCTCTTGAGTGGCACCACGTTTCTCCAGCACCATGCTCAACATGGAGCGGAAGCGGAACCAACAAACAAATCTGTCTTAGAAGAAGTACAGCCAGAACTAGCCCTGAAGCTCCAGATTCTACCTCAACTTATCCAAGGTTGCTGCTGTCATGTCCATCTTCCCCATTCTGGGCCATTTCACATTCCCACCAGAAGAACAAGGGGGATGATGGGTTCCTTCTCAGGGGTCCAGGCACCAGGTTAAGTCTAGGCTTAACTCCTCTGATCTTCCCGTTCTTCTTCTCTTCCTCCCTCAGTAGGAGGCAACTTCCTACCATTACACCCCAAATTTGCTCTACCTATTAATTATAGTAAAAAGTTATATCCAGACTGCATGCTTGGCTGTTAATATTCAAGAGATTTTGGAATTTGAAACTTCCCTTGCTTTTGCAATAAAACTTTCGAGACTATTACTTAGTTATGTTCCGCTGCTATTTGTAAGGTTTTTGCTGGCTAATTTTTTTCAGAAGTAGACTGCCAGGTCCTTCTTCCTTGTCTGTCATAGTCTGGAAGCTCAGCTGAAAACTATCCACCATGGGTGACCCTGCTGGTAGCTGAATAGTGGTGGCATAGCTTCCAGCATCACAGCAACACACAAGCCCCCACAGTACGCCAAACTGACAGACGCATGGGGCGGAGGGGGTCTATCATGATTGAAGATTGACGTCGTCAAGGACTTTATCTTACTTGGCTCCACAATCAATGCCCATGGAAGCAGCAGTCAAGAAATCAAATGACTCATTACACTGGGAAAATCTGCTGCAAAAGATCTCTTTAAAGTGTTAAAAAGCAAAGATGTCACTTTAAGGACTGAAGTGTGCCTGACCCAAGCCATGGTGATTTCAATTGCCTTGTACGAATGTGAAAGCTTGGCAATGAATAAGGAAGACCGAAGAAGAATTGACACCTTTGAGTTATGGTGTTGGTGAAGAGTATTGAATACACCATGGACTGCCAGAAGAATGAACAAATCTGTCTTGGAAGAAGTACAGCCAGAATGCTCCTTAGAAGC
>NW_004444033.1:5272774-5305197 GCF_000243295.1 Trichechus manatus latirostris | reverse complement strand
AAGCCATGGTGTTTTCAATTGCCTCATATGCATGCCAAAGCTGGACAATGAATAAGAAAGACCGAAGAAGAATTGATGCCTTTGAATTATGGTACTGTCGAAGAACACTGAATACACCATGGACTGCCAGAAGAATGAACAAATCTGTCTTGGAAGAAGTACAGCCAGAATGCTCCTTAGAAGCGAGGATGGCGAGACTTCATCTCACTTTGGACAAGTTATCAGGAGGGACCAGTCCCTGGAGAAGGACATCATGCTTGGTAAAGTAGGGGGTCAGCAAAAAGAGGAAGACCCTCAATGAGATGGATTGACACAGTGCCTGCAACATGGTCTCAACCATAACAATGATCATGAGGATGGCGCAGGACCAGGCAGTGTTTCATTCTGTTGTACACAGGGTCACTATAAGTCAGAACCAACTCGATGGCACCTAACAGCAACAAGCCAAATAGGCTTCAAGAGCGTATTTTGGAAACCAAAAAAGCTGGACTAGGGTCATTATTTGCATTTGCATGCCTGCTATAACAATCATGATGCTCTTGAGGTAAATAGATGCCACTGGCTGAAAAGGGAACAGTCACATGGATGAAAACAAAGAAAGAAAATCACATTAACATTTTTCAAAACTTACTATCTCCCTCACACCTATGTTTTAGTCTGGATAAAGGTTAATTCTTAGTTCTGAAGGTGGAACTAAAAGCAGATTTCTTTTTCTCTCTAATTGGATCCTTACAAGAAAACAGACTTATCAAATGTAAATAAAACAAAAGCGAGCTTTAATCTGTCTCCTGCAGACCCCTAGCCTCAGGAACATCCCCTGGGAGAGGAAGGATTCTAGCTATTACTGCTCCAAGCAGGCTATGACACAGTAGATGGTGGGGAGGGGTCCAGCAGCATCCTGTCACCCAGTTGGCCCCCAGGGAGGTCTGGGTCCACTCATCCAGTCAAAGGAGGTGGCAACAACTCCGTGCGTGGGGTCCAGCACGTGTCAGCAGTGGATTGGACTGGAGCACATCTAGCAGCCCCAGAGGCAGTACCAGGGGCTTTCCTTCTGGGGGTGTGTGTAGTCAGTTTTGTCTGAAACCACCAGGCTGTCATGGGCTTGGTCAGATAATTCAACAAACATTTATTGAGCACTTATAATGTGTCAGACACTGGGAACCAGGGTGTATCAATAGCGGTATTTATAGGCATTTGGGATACATCAGTGAATAAAACAAATATCCCTGCCCTTATGATTTTCCATTTCTGCAGAAGGCATATAGACAGTAAAAACCAAACCAGTTGCTGTCAAATTGATTCCAACTCATGGTGACCCCATGTGCATAGATAGTGAAATTGTCTTCTAACAGTCAGAGTAGAATTGTGATCCATAGGGCTTTCAGTGGCTGAGTTTTGGAAATAGATTTCCAGGCCTTTCTTCTAGATGCCTCTGGGTGGACTTGAACCACTAACTTTGGTTAGCGGTTGAGTATTAACAGTTTGCATCACCCAAGACCTCATATTGACAATAATAACAAGTAAATAATATAGTATGTTGGATAATGAAGAATATGGAATGAATAAAAAATAGAGCAGGCTAAGTGGGATTAGGAGTGTTGGTAGAGGATAGGAGGTTAGGTTGGGTAATAACTAGGGTGATCTGGATAGATTTCATTATGCAAATGAAATATGCACAAAGACTTGCAGGATGTGAGGAAGTTAGCCAGGAGATATCTGGGGGGAAAGTGTTCCAGGCAGAGGGAATAGCTAAAGAAACAACCCTAGGTGGAGAGGTCAAGGAACAGGAAGGAGACCAGTATGACTGCAGCAGAGATATAGTCATAGGGAAGAAGTGGTGCCAGACCATTGTGGCCTTCTAGGCCATTGTAATGTCTTCAGTTTTTTCTCTGAGCAAAATGGAGAGCCCTTAAGGATTTCAAATGTAAGCACGATATGATCTGCCTTATGTTTAAATGGATCGTTCTAGCTCTATATTAACCAAAAAAACCATACTCGTTGTAGTCAAGTCAATTCTGATGCATAGTGACCTTATAGCGACCCTACAGGACAGAGTAGAACTGCCCCATAGGGTTTTCAAGGAGTGGCTGGTGGATTTGAACCGCAGACCTTTTGGTTAGCAGCAGAAGTCTTAACCACTGAGCCACCAGGGCTCCATATCAGAGAGGTCTAAAAAGGAGATCTATTAGAAGACAATTTCACTAATCTAGGTAAGAGATGATGGTGGCTGGGACCAGAAAGATGGTAGAGGAGATGGTGAGAAGTGGTTGGTTTCTGATATATTCTAAAGGAAGAGCCAGCAGGTCTTCCTAACGGACTGAATATGGGGAGAGAGACAATGAGAGGAGTCAAGGGTGACTGTAAGTGTTTTTGGCCTGAGCAGCTGGAAAGATGGAGTTGCCATCAATGGAGGTGAGGAAGGCTAGAAGTGGGACAGATTTTTAGGGGAAGAACAAGAGTTCAGTTTTAGATATGTTGAGTTTCAGATGTATATTAGACATCCCAGTTGAAAATCTGAGTAAACAGTGGAATAAATAAGTATAGCAGTTGGGAGAGAGGCCTGGGCTGGAGAGAAAAATTTGGGAGGTATCAGCATATACATGTTATTTAAAGTCATGAGTCTGAATCAGATCACCACGAGAGTGAGTACAGAGGGAGAAGAGAAGAAAGGCTAGGGACTGATCCTGGGCACTCCAACATGAAGATCTGAGGGAGAGGAGGAGGAACAAGCCATGAAGATTGAGAGGGACTGACCACTGAGATAGGAAGAAAGCCAAGACTGCGATGTCCTAGAAGTCTAGAAAGGAAAACGAATCCAAAAAGGAGTGGTCCACTCTGCCAGATGCTCATGCAAAGTCAAGTAGGATGATGGCTGGGGAGCTGACATTGGCCCTAGCCACTCAGAGGTCATTGGAAACATTAATAAAAGCAGTTAGGGTGAAGGGGTAAAGGTAAATGCCTGATTGCAGTGGATTTAAGAGAGAATGAGAGAAAAGGAACTGAAGACCACGAGTATAGGCCATTAGTTTGAGACATTTTGACGCAAATGGGAGCAAAGAAATAGGGTAAGAGTTGGCAGGAAAATGGAGTCAAGAGAAGTGATTTTTTGCTTGTTTTGTTTAGTTTTTTAAGATGAGACAGAAACAGCCTGTTTATATGCTGGTGAAAATGATCCAAGCGGGAGTAAAAAGTTGTTAATGTAAAACAGTGAGGTGGGAGAATTTCAGGAGTGATATCCTTAAGGAGGCGAGGACAGTGGGATCTAGTGCCCACATGGAGGGATTGACTTCAGATAGGAGCACGGAAGCTGTGAAGCAGTTAAAAAGGCATAATATGTGGAGGCAGACACTGGTAGGTGGGTGAAGTGGTTGTGGGAGTCAGTGGAAGTCTTTTTTTGATTATTGAAATTTTCTCATTAAAGTAGAAAGTAAGGTCATCGACTTACTTTATAATTGGAGTCACTGAGAGAGACTAGGTCTTGTAGTCCATTTTAGTGGCATGTTGGCCATTAAAGTAGCTACAGTACTGTCCTTGCAACAGGCAATTTTGTCTTGTTGCCCAGGAGACCTCCCAACATGGATTCAACCCCTGTCAGAAGTTCACTGTGCTTGGATTCAGTCTGGCATCTAAGGCTCATTCCAGTGTAGTTCCTATGGTATGCAGGTGTTACTGGTTTTGCAGTTGCAGAAAATAGACCTACCCTTCCCATCATCTCAGGTATTTGTGTAGCTATACAAATAAAGCAAAAAATTTGGGAAGTGATGCTGATGAGTGCAGTGGAGAGAGATCCAAAAGGAAGTATTGGCCATATCAATGGCAGCAAATAATTGCAATAGATGTTATATCTGAGCTTAGTTAAAGACCTACACAACAATCTCTATGAGCCACCGGTGGCCAATCTTTTTAAGAAGCCATATAGGAGAGTTAAAGGAATAAGTGGTAAAAAAATGGACCCTGCTGGGGTCGTCTGTGACTATCTGGCACAGTTGCTGAATTTTCCTTTAAAACCACAAGGCATCAGACATTGCCTGGTCATTTAGTGTTCCAGCAAGAACTGTATGGCACACTCAAATTGGGTAAATAGCGGAGAGTTTAATTAAGGAACTATTCTCAAAGGTGTGAGTAGAGGTTAATCAAGGGATAGTTCAGTATCCCGGGGCTAGTAACTAGGGGCACCATTACCACTTTTAGACTTGAAGGAGCAGGGGAAGGGTCTTAGCAACAGGTTACTAGAGCCTGAAGAGAGAGAGCTGTGTGTAGAAGTTCACTGCCAGGTGTGGTGTCCTTCAGTTAAGGAATGAAGCCAGCTCATAGTAAGCCTTCCGGAAGGGAGCCAGGAAAGAAAAATACCCAAATCTCACTCACCTTTCTTTCAAGATCTCTTGTTACTTACTCACCACTCACCAGAACCAACTGGAAGTCAAAGAACAAGACAGTCTTTTGACTAGGTCAGACTTTTGGGGATAAAGAAGGACAGAGAAAGTTGGGAGTGGATATGGTGGGACATCGGAAGATATCCAGCAAAATATCACTAATATTGGGGGCTTGGAGGAATGCCAGTGATCCTACTTTTTTGACTTGCTTTGAGCATAGAACAAAACATCTCCCACTCACTCAAAATAGGAGATCTAGACCATATATTAGGGAAATCTAAGTTATATTTCCCAAGAAAAGCAGTAACTATCAGGTGGTTAAGATGGACAATAGGCTCAACCTTGAAAAACATTGGATTTTTACAATTTAATAATGTTAATGCTCTTTTATCCTTACTACAAAGCAAAAAGCAATACACTTTCTTTGCAGAACATTTAGAAATATAGACATACCAAATAGAGAAACTAATGCTCTTGAAATCTCACCTTCTAGTGACAACCACTGTATTTTTTGGGTTTCTTAATCATACTTTGCATACGTGTTTATATTTCCTAAACATTTTATTCTTATATAAATTTAGACTGACAAAAAAGTTGCAAGAAAAGTACAAAAATTTTCCCTATACCCCTCACAGTGATTCCCCAAATGTCAACCATTTATCATATTTGCTTTATCTATCATACGTATACACGTGTGCATCATTTATATACATGCGTGCACGCACACACACGTGCCCCCACATCGGTTTTTTTTCCTGAACCACTTGAGAGTAATCAACTTTAAGATTTAACAGAGGCAAATTATGCTAATAACCTCTGAACCATTCAGTGTCTCCGACTATAATGGGCAATCCTCAAAATAAGAAATAAGGGAGAATAATAGTGATGACAGAACCTTTATCAAGAAATTTCCGTCAGCTTAGCTAGGAAGTGGAAATCCTCAGATCTCTGTAAATGGCCTGGGGTCTGATTGCAATCCTGAGACAGACCACGAAAGGTCCTGTGTGACAAATACTCAGCCACACTCCTATTTATGGGGTGAGATTCTTTACACTGGGCTAGCCTGAAAGATGCCAGATGTCACTAGAAGGCTCAGAGACCTCAGAAAGTTACCTGGGAGAGGATGCCTGGAGGTGTTAAGACAGCCCATGGGTAGCCAGGCAAGTGATGCTCCATTTCAAAGATCTTGTTTCTTGGCATTGCATCTAATTTAGAGCATAGTGTATCATTTTGGGGAGTCCCTGGGTGGTGCAAACGGTTAACTTGCTCAGCTGCTAACCAAAAGGTTGACAGTTTGAGTGCATCCACAGGCACCTCAGAAGAAAGGCCTAGCAATCTACTTCTGAAAAATCAGCCATTGAAAACTCTATGGAGTGCAGTCCTACTCTGCAACATCTGGGGTCATCATGAGTGAAAATCAACTCAACAGCAATTGGAAATATGGTTTTGGAGGAGCCAATTCCAGGCGTCCAATTGTAAGTGCTTGGCATAGAAGACAGAGGGAGCAGTTTTGAAATTACTCATTCCAGCCAGGGCATAAACAATCCCCCCACATGGAATCAAGTCAAAAGCAAAGCCTTCTGTTACCTGTCAGGTACTGATTTAAGCAGCGTAGTGCGTTGGGACTGGGTTAGATAAATTTTTCAGGGGTAGCCCATCACCTTCAGTCTCAGCACAAAATAAAGCCAGATTGATGGTTTTCCAGAGTTGGGCTTGTCCCCGAGGTGTACAGCTGAGGTTATCAGATTGTCCATGCTTTAAAAGCCAAAGGCAAGGGACTTAGCAGCAGGGTTAAAGTACTACAAGAACAACATTGAGCTGGGTCTCAGTAGACAGTGAGCGAAGTGATTCTGGCTCAGGCTCATCACGAAGAAGAGCATGCCTCATCTGACGCCAGACTTGGCCCTGTTTTTAAAAAGAAATCACATTATTTTCCGTTTAAACAGAGACTTCCCAGTTTCAGCTAATTTAAGAGACTCTTTTACACAAAGAGAAAGACTCATTTTAACATAGTAATTCCTCATAGAATGAGTTTCCTAAGGATTCTTGTAAATTCCTGCAAGGGAGCCTGGCAGTTGGTACTCCAGGTGAATGTCTTCTTCACCACTGGACTTGATGCCTGCCCTGTGCTTCCTGAGAACAGGAGAAAATAATGGAAGAGGGATGGCATGGTGAGGGCTAACAAGGACGAGAGGAAGCCAGGACCACTACCTCCTCACCAAGTTTCCAGTTCCTGGCAGGAACAGCGTATGGATACTCCAAATGCCTATGGGCTCAAGCGTCAGCTGCAGAGGTGGATAAGACTGGGGACTACCATCTTGCTGGGACTTCCACAGTGGGAGAAGATTCACACACATAAAAGGAATGTGACAAGAGGTCCCCAGCTGGAATTACCAAGGTGGAGAGCTGCCCGAGAGTGAGTCTGCTTTCAATGAACCCCTGTTGAAACGACCACCTTGACCACACCATGCCCATAGACAATGAGCCAAAGAGAACTTTCATCTCTCTGCAGGCAATCCCACAGAGAAGAAGTAAGAAAGGCTTCTACCTTTGCCATCCCTTCTCCCCACTCCAACATCAGAGAAGCATGTGCAGGGGTAGGGGTAGCAGCCAGACTGCCTTCCTCCACTCCAAGCCACTAGAAAATAGGATGACTAAGGAGCCTGAGAGGAGGTGTTGAAATCATACGTAAGATTTAAGTTGTGAAATGAACAGCAAGGAGTCTTAAGAACTGAAAATGACTGTTCTAATAGATGAAAGTTGCTGAAAATTACGGAATCAATAGGATGTTTCAAGAGAGAACAGATAATAGCAGTCACTTGGGAAAAAATCATTTTATACTCAATTAGTTGAGATTCTTCTCTAAGACAGTTACATTAGAAATCTAGACTTTTATCTCCTCTCCCTCCTAAGACTCCCTGCACACTCCTTCATTTTAAGACAATAGCAATCTTATAAAGGATCAAATGCACACCAGTCAACACCATCACCTCCTTTTCGGTCTATTTTCCCAGAGGTAGGAGGACCCCAAAAGGGCCAGGAAGCAGTCTTAGCTCGCGGTGCAATGGGACCATTGTTGATGTGGAAGCATTCCTTCCTTTGGTATTAAGAGCTTTAACCATGCAAAGCCCAGAGTGGTAGAGAGGGGAAATAAAAATTTACAAGTGGACCATTAGTATAGTATGAAAAGACCACTCTAGCAGTTACCCTGTTGTTGTTGTTAGTTGCCATCAAGTTGGCTCCAACTCATGGTAACCTTTTGTATAACAGAACAAAACATTGCTTGTCAATAAGTAGAGTCAAAGTCATGGTAATAAGAACCTGGTTCTCACATGGAATATGTTGCTTAATTTTTGGAAAAAATATTACAATGCTAAGTTGTATTTACCTTCACATACTTTAGAGAGAAGCCACATCATTTCAGGAAAAAAAGATACAGATCAGAGTTCCCCCATAATGTCCTAGACTCATTCTGTTGTACTGCTGTCTGGCTTCCTTTTGGTGGATCTCATTTCCTTTGAGTCCTGTCTCCATTCATGACCTGGACTCAATCCTCATGGCATTTGCTAGTCATGCTTCTCCACCTACAAGACTTATGTCAACTTGGAACTCACAGAATAATGTCTAAAGGATCTCTGATAATTTTTCTGATCTTCTTCTCTTATAAGCTTGTCTAAATTTTCTGTAACCACTTTGGGTAGTCATCTAGAGAAAGTCCCCCAACTGTTCTTATGAAGGACTTTCTATCTGTCACCATCAGAGGGCGACTTTCAATAATTTCCTGGATCCAGGCTCCCTCTTGGGGTGTAATTCCAAATTGCTCCCTAATATCATTCCTTTCCTCTGCCATTAAATGTTGTTGGGGCAAAGTCATTTTCCCAGACCTACTATCATCAAAAACATTTCCGCAACCCTCACCCTCAAATGCAAAAGCAGTTAGGTCCAGATATAAAATTGGAGGTACACTTCTTTTTCTTTTGTTTAAGGCTAGTTTTGACATTTCAGATCTCATGTCTTCCCCCGAGTGGCAGTCTGTCTTCATTCATCTGCTGATATGTCCCTAGTTTGCCTTCTGTCATTTCTAAAGCTAACATTCCCCAGTCATAGTTCTTTGTTCACCTGAAGCACCCATTAGATTGTTCCTGTCTGCTGACCAAGGCCCTCCCCCTGTTTCTGGGCCAGCCTGATTCCTTAAGTAAAAGCATTCCAGATTTAAGCTTGCCATAGTGATTTTTCAGCCTTTCGATTGATACTCTTTTATTCTCCTTGTAAGAAGAGGTCTTCTTTCTCTTTATCTATCTTTATAGGCATTGCTGTGAGGGTATGGTATTCATGCCAGGGCCAAACTGAGAGCACAGAAGTTATAGATAAGTCATATGAATCCTTTGATAGTGGTTCCACCCTGATTTCTTTGTGGACCTGGTGTTTCTTCTTTAAGAACAAGACAGAAAGGAGGAAAATTTGAGATGGCTATCTAGTACCACCAACAATACTGAGCGCTAAAAAATCAAAAGCAGAAATTTCACAGATGCTTCGTGGAAACTTACTCTTTTTCGGTTGAGTTTTCAGTCACTCATTCAATCAACAAATACTTATTTTATTCTTATTATTATACTTTAGATGAAGGTTTACAGAACAAACTAGATTCTCATTAAATAATTAGCACACATACTGTTTTGTGACATTGGTTAACAACCCCACAGCATGTCAACACTTTCCCTTCTCGACTTTGGGTTCCCTATTACCAGCTTTCGTGTCCCTTCCTGCTTTCCAATCCTTGCCCCTGGGCTGGTGTGTCCTCTTAGTCTTGTTTTGCCTCATGGGCCCGCCTAATCTTTGGCTGAAGGGTGAACCTCGAGAGTGACCTCATTACTGAGCTAAAAGTGTGTCCGGGGGCCATACTCTCAGGGTTTCTCCAGTCTTTCTCAGGCCAGTAAGTTTGGTCTTTTTTTGTGAGTTAGAATTTTGTTCTACTTTTTTCTCTGGCTCTGTCCGGGACCCTCTGTTGTAATCCCTGTCAGAGCAGTCAGTGGTGGTAGCCGGGTACCATCTAGTTGTACTGGACCCAGTCTGGTGGAGGCTGTGGTAGTTGTGGTCCCTTAGTCCTTTGGATTAATCTTTCCCTTGTATCTTTAGTTTTCTTCATTTTCCATTGCTCCTGAAGGGGTGAGACCAGTGGAGTATCTTAGATGGCTGCTCACAGGCTTTTAAGACCCCAGACACCACTCGCCAAAGTAGAATGTAGAACATTTTCTTTATAAACTATGTTATGCCAATTAAGCTAGATGTTCCCCGAGACCATGGTCCCCACAGCCCTCAGCCCAGTAATTTGGTCCATCAGGGGGTTTGGATGTGTCTGTGGAGCTTCCATGACCTTGCCTTCAACAAATATTTATTGATGGTGTGTCAAGTGCTATTGTTCTAGGCGCTGGCAATAGAGTAGGGAAGAAAGCACAGCAAAGTCCTTGCCACATTGTAGCATTCATTGTAGTGAGGGAGATGGATGATAAATTAACAAATATATAAATTTGGGTAGAGCTAAGGGTTAGGAAGAATGTTGCTGTTGTTGTTGTGTGCCGTTGAGTTGATTCTGACTCATAGTGACCCCATGGGACAGAGTAGAAGTGCCCCATAGTGTTTTCTTGACTGTAATCTTTACAGAAGCAGATTGCCAGATCCTTCTCCTGTGGAGCCACTGGTGGGAGGGTGGGGAGGGTTCGAACCACCAACCTTTTGGTTGCAGCCAAGAACTTAACGGTTTGCACCACCAGGGCTCCTTTAGGTCTATGAAGACTAAAGTGTAATAAAGTGATAGGTTGGGTTTGAGTGCCTATTTGGGGTAGCTAAGGAAGGCCTTTCTTCTAAGGTGACATTTAAGCAGAAAAACGAATGATGTGAAGGAGTAAGCCGCAGGAAGTTCTTGAAGACGAGTGCTCCAGGTGAAAAGAATACAATAAGGAAAAGCACTGAAATGGGAATGAGTTTAAAATGTTCAAGGAAGAGAGCAAGAAGTTCAAGACAGCTGGAGTCACCAACATGGTGGAGAGACGAGTGGGAGATGAAGTTGGGGAGGGGACAGGGGAGAGTCACACAAGATCTTTTCTAATATGGTGAGGAGCTTGAATTTTATTCTCAATGAGATAGGAAGGTATTGACAGGTTTTGAACAGGAAAATATTGTGATCTTTTTTACATTAAAAAAAGAAGTATCTATAATAGGAGGTCCTACAGTCAATTTCTAGGGTGGCTCTTAGCTACAAAGCAGTTCAGATGACCTTCATATAAACCCTGGACAAAACTCTTCTATGATGTGATGAAAACTATCCACACATAAGGGAGATGAGAATGATTAAATGTGAGTTGAATTTTGTTGTTTTATATCCAGATCATGAATATTTAAAGCGATAAAATTATTTTATGGTGAGGGGGACGGTGGGAAGGATCCCTCTACAGAGCTATGTTCGCTCCTTTCCTTTCTCCTATGTGCCTTTTCTTTGGAAACTCTGGTGGTGTGGTGGTAAAGAGCTACATCTGCTAACCAAAAGGTTGGCAGTTCGAATCCACCAGCCACTCCTTGGAAACCCTATGGGGCAGTTCTACTCTGTCCTGTAGAGTTGCTATGAGTCGGAATCGACTCAACGGCAGTGGGTTTGGTTTTTGGGTTTTATGTGCCTTTTCTGGAGCCCTGGTGGCGCAGTGGTTAAGAGCTCAGCTGCTAACCAAAAGTTTGGCAGTTCGAATCCACCAGCTGCTCTTTGGAAATCCTGTGGGGCAGTTCTACTCTATCCTGTAGGGTCGCTATGAGTCGGAATTGACTCGATGGCAATGGGTTTGTTTTGTTCTATGTGCCTTTTCTATTGTCCCTGGACTTCACCTGGTGTTCGTGAGGACCTAAGTGAAGCAGGTCATGCTTGCATGCTCAGGAAGTGGCATACTTCAGCCATTGTTCATAGACTCTCCTAAGGCCTGGTAAAGATCATTCAAAATTATTTCTTATGTCTATCATTTCTTAAGGGAAACAGAACTGACAAGAACCTTCAACATGCAGTCTAATCTCTGCCTGATATATTGTCTACTCCCTAACGTTAAACCAAAACCAAAAGCCAGTTGCCTGAGTCAGTTCTAGCCTGTGGCGATCACATGTGTATTAGAGTAGAACTGTGCTCCATAGGGTTTTCAATGGCTGATTTTTTGGAAGTAATAAGCGTTTGGCTGCTAAACAAAAGGTTAGCAGTTCGAATCTACCAGCCACTCCTTGGAAACTCTACGGGCAGTTCTACTCTGTCCTGTAGGGTAGCTATGAGTCAGAATCGACTTGCCGGCAACGGGTTTGGTTTCTTTCTTTTTTTTTAAATTGCCAGGCATTTCTTCCAAGTCACCTCTGGGTAGACTCAAACTGCCAACATTTGGGTTAGCAGCTGAGTGTGTTAACTGTTTGCACCACCCAGGGATGCCTGGTGCATAGTAGGTATTCAATAAATATTTGTTGAATGAACACATAAATTAATAAATATAAGTCTGAGGCTTTTGTGATTTGCAATCCTGGCCTGCAGCCCTGGCTGAGCAGAGGATAATAAAAATCAAGCTGTGGCAACAAACACCACACCAGACCGTTTTTCAATGCCCCAAATCCCCGCACACCAAAGCTCCTGGTTTCAAGGAAAGCTTCCCTGGCCTTATCAAGAATGTTCTCTCTCTGTATTAGTCAGAACCCAATCAGGAAAATACAGCACCACGCTAGGTATTTCAAACACAAGGGATTTAATTCAGAAAACTGGCTACACAGGCATTGGAAGGCTGAAAGAGTGGAAAAAAAGAAGACAGTGAAGTAGCACAAAGATGGTAACTGCAGGAAGCAGCTGCCCTCTTCGGGCTGGGGGAACAAAGGGAAGAGGTGGGGTTACCAGAGCTGGTGCTTAGACATCAGCAGAGGGGACAGCTAAGCTGGTTCTGTGCAGGCTGGGAGATAGTACAGGTGGGGCCAATTGCTTCTGCCAGAGAGATACTGACTGGAAAACAGGAGGGACCTCTTCTTCCTCCCCCACCTTCCAGTCTCCCTCTAGTGCCTCCTTTTGGCAGAACCTACTAGGAAGCCCAAAAAGGAGCCCTAGTGGCACGGTGGTTAAGTGCTCGGCAGCTAACTGAAAAGTTGGCAGTTCAAACCCACCAGAACCCACCAGATGCTCCATGGGAGAAAGATGTGGCAGTCAGCCTTTGTAAAGATTACAACCTTGGAAACTCTATGGGGAGGTTCTACTCTGTCCCATAGAAACGCTTTAAGTCGGAATCGACTCTATAGCAATGGATTTAGGCTTTTTAATTATTTTTTTAATAGGAAGCCCACTGGCAAGGGATGTGGGAAATGTACTTCGCATCTCAGGATGGCCGATCGAATGGCAACATGAATTTCCCGTCTTGAGGGAAATCAATGGGAAAGAAGAGCCTTCCCCCATGGCTTCTCCTTCCCCATTCTCCCTCTCCACCACCCAAAGCCTACTAACATTGATATTTTTAAAGCTTTAGCCAGCATTAAAATTCAACATATAGTTTGGTATGAAAATGTAATGTATGGGAAGATATACAGTTTGGTATGATTATGCATTATCCTACACTGCTATTGCTGGCTACTAGACCATGCAGAGTCCAGTGTGATATGGAGGAACTGGAAGGACAGAGAAAATAAAGAGTAGAGGATGGGGGGAAGCGTCTTGGTTTGAGTCTCACAAAGATACCAGTACATTAGTGCTAGTTACCCAGAGTCCACCTTTGGTGGGTGGACTCAATTATGACACTCAAGTGTGACTCAGTTGTGACATTATATCTCCCATAATTGGGGCAGAAATCTGTAACATTAACAAATGCCTCCTTTCTTGGAGAGGGGTATCTGAAGTGATCACTTCCTAACTCATTCTGTCATACAGTTGTGTTCTTGATGCTTGGACTTAAAGCTGAGACTCCACCACCTTTGTTCTAGGGTTCTACCAGGTAAATTGGGAGAAAAGTCTCAGGAGACAAGAGAAGAAACACATCATTGGGCATGGGGAGGTCCCTGAATGGGAAGACACATCCCCTCCTGCTTCATGGATCATCCCACCATGCTTGAAACATGTAGAAGTTGGCCATGTGGGCATCTCTAGGCCCAAGGTGCTTGCTGGGGCCCCCATCTACCCTTCGCTGTCCATCCTGTATATTTAAAGCCTCAATTTTTTTTTCTTTTTTTGTTTCTCTTTTCGTCCCCATATTCCTGACACTCCAGCGCTAAATTGAATGAGAGTTCTGTGTGGAGAGACAACTTCCACCCTTTCTTGTGAGTAGATTAACCCACATTTTTAATAGACAAATCTACAAAGTTCATGGCCTTGAATTTCCCAGATGCCCAATCTCTTGCTCTTTTCTCTGTATTTCTCCATTCCTGGCAGTCTTCCTTAGCTGCCTATTTATGCCAGAGTGGCTAGTACTGCTGCTACCTCTTCCTCCTCATACAATTCAATTGATCTGAGAATCATTTTCCATTCATCTGTCTCTGAATAATGCTAGCTCTGTTCAGACTTGGGGTGAATGAATTTGTAAATCCTGGCTCCACTGCCTACCCACTGAAAGAGGGCAGGTTGCTAGGCAAAGCTCCCTGCCCAGGGTCTCGTGTCTAGCAGGCTTTCCTTTTTGCTTCGTTAAGGGGACAACTTTCTGAAATCCTTACTTCCAGGTTCTCTTGTATTTGAACCAATGTAGAACATTAAAACTACAGCTTCAGCATTCAGTGTAGCCAAAATTGTTGCCATTGACTCGATTCTCCTATATGACAAAGGAGAACTGCCCTATAGGGATTCCAAGGCTATAATCTTTACAGAGGAGTGGCTGGTGGGTTCAAACCACCAATCTTTCAGTAAGCAGCTGAACACTTAATCACTGCACCACCACGATCCCTCTCACTGCAAATAGGATGTTGAAGTATTTGAGGTGCCAATTGCATCTCTTCCTCCTACAGGTTCTGAAGCAATTAATAAGAACATGCAAGACTCAGGTAGGATCAAAATATCAGATTTTTGCTAGAAGCTGTGTTGGAGATGGGGACCAGGGCTTGACCCTAAACTGGGCTACCTAATACATCCTTCTGAACTGGAAAGTCATACCTAAAAACAAACCAGTTGCCATCAAGTCGATTCTGTCTAATGGTGACCCTGTATGTTGCAGAGTAGAACTGCTCCATACAGTTTTCAAGGCTATGACCTTTTGAAAGCATATCGTCAGACCTTTCTTCAGAGGCATATCTGGGTGGGTTTGAACCTTTTGGTTAGTAGTCAAGTACCTAAATGTTCACGCCACCCAGGGACCCCTACGACATACCTAAAAAAAAAACCAAAACAAAACCCATTGCCATCGAGTTGATTGCGGCTCATAGAGACCCTACAGGACAGAGTAGAACTGCCCCATAGAGTTTCCAAGGAGCACCTGGTGGATTCAACTGCCAACCTTTTGGTTAGCAGCCGTGGCTCTTAACTACTACACCACCAGGGTTTCCACGACATACCTACTCACTCGTAAACTACAGGTCTCTCCCTGACAAAAAAAGAGCTTCGCCTGCATAACTTAGCACACGTTGTTTCCAAGTGGTTTGAGAACGGAATAGCCAAAAATGGGATGAGCTACTTTTGCTCAGCTCTATAAACCACTACATTTTCATTGCAGAAGGAAGGAAGGGTGGATGCCACCATACTGATACTTCCAAAAGGGTGGTTGTTGGTGTTAGTTGCCTTCAAGTCAATTCCAACTCATGGCGACCCCATGTGTTACAGAGTAGAACTGCTCCATAAGGTTATCTTGGCTGTAATCTTAATGGAAGCAGATCACCAGGCCTTTTCTTCCTCACTACCAATCGGTGGGTCAAACTGCCAACCTTTAGGTTAGCAGTTTACAACAAACCATTTGTGCCACCTAGGGACTTTTTAATGGCCAACATGCCACCAAAATGGACTCAAAAGGTAGAAGTTTCTATTTCATAAGCAGGAAGAAGAAAATGGTACCACAAAGTGTTCTTCCTGCCTGTGCCCTCACCTATTACTCTTTGCTGCTGAGGTTACATCTTCCAGAATGCAGTGTGCCATCAAATATCAGTTTAAGTCTTCATGCTCTATCTTTGGCCTCTGTTTCCAACATAGAACACCTCAACATTCTAGATTGCCTGACCATCACAAATCCCCTGTGTCTCCTCCAGAGTCAAGAAAAGAACAATTAAGATATTTTCAAAATGGAAAGTTTCCAAGCTGAGGAGTTTCCCATTCCTCCTTGAACTATGGTTGATTTCCTGTGTCCTTAAGGTATCGAACACCAGATCTGTCCTTTCTTATTTTGAGTGTAGTTTTTGTGTTTTCTGTTGATTTTTTTTTCTAGCCTGGGCTGCAGACAAACAACAACACAAGACCTGTACCTCCCAATTTGATGGCTCCCTTTATTTGGGTTTCAATATATACATGAACTGGACGCACACTTCCAGAAATAATAAAGGTGAGAAAAGGGGGAAAATCTCATTCATCTATTTCCCTGGAATGGAACTTTCAGGGTTGGCTCTGTCTAGTCATAAACTCTAGACATTCATCTTTAGAGTTTACGTGTAGATAATCAAATGAGATCTAAACCTTAAACAGTCATCTATCAACACTAACACAGAACTTACCTCTAAATCAGTGGGTTTTATAGAAGCTGGGGCTGATATGCCTTATCTAAGTTCTACTTAATTGTGGAGGTCCCCATAACCTGGCCCCACTCTACTTTCACCCAAAAACCAAACCTGTAGCCGTCGAGTCAGTTCCGACTCATAACGACACTGTAGGACAGAGTAGAACTTCCCCCAAAGAATTTCCAAGGCTGTAATCTTTATAGAAGCAGATTGCCTCATCTTTCTCCCATGGAGCAGCTGGTAGGTTTGAACGGCTGACTTTACAGTTAGCAGCCAAGCGCTTAACCAGTGTGCCACCAGAGCTCCTTCCCATTTTGCTTACCCACTTTTATTTCTGACTACTTAAAACAACAACAAATAACCTTCGTCCAGTTAGGCTACTTCACACACCATCCTGCAAGACCCAGCTCAAGTTACACATCCTTTAGGAAGAACTATCTTCCCCAAGCCTCATAGGCCTCTCTTTTCTCTAAATGGTGGTTCCACATCATCAACTTTCATCTACCATTTTTAATTGTCTACATCAAAGAGTGTAGTGACTCTCCTCCATCCTCCAAAATATGCACACACTTTTCCCAGCTTCTCAGGCCTAATCGTGGTTGTGTTGAGAGGGGAGGTAAAATAAAAGATGGCAGGCTCCTTCTAGTATCTCCCACTGCCACTGCTCAGCCCCAATAGCTACTTTTCTCTCTATTCAATTCCCTCTTTACCTCACTACCACCCCTTTCTCATGTTCACTTTAAGGACCATCTACACCTTCACCCTTGGGTTCAAGGCCTTGGAGAATCTAAATCTGATTTTCTTTTGAAATGTAATCTAAGAATGTGGCAGGGTTTGTTCTTTCAGCCCCTCAAGGTATGGGAAGGAGGGGATATTGCTACCCTATGGAGGCATTAAAATCTCTTATTTGGGTGGGGGGCTCATATACTAGTCTGTAGGCCTCTCCACCAAGTAATTCATGAGGCTAAGGGATGGGACCCCTCAGCCTATCTTAAATACAGCCCTAAGATGAGCTTGAAAATAACCAGGGAGTAGAGGTTGTGCTTCCTTCCGAGGGCTGCCAAGCCTCTTTGCTGGATGGAAATATATTAAACTCTGGTGGAGCTTTAAACTGTACTTTGTTCTCTCATTAAAGAGTTGGGTAAGTATTCCAAAGCAGAATCGAGTGGAATGAGGAATTGTGATCTTATCTAATTTTTCATGTGTGTAAGTGTGTGTGTGTATGTGTGTGTGTGTGTGTGTGTGTGTCTGTGAGTATTCCTAGGTGTGTACTGGGGCAAGGGGATGGAAGGAGGGCTTCATAGTCTGGTACTGCCGTTCTTCAAGTAAACCTTCCCTTGGGAAACTCAATCCATCCCCCATTCTACCCATCCACCCGCTCGCATGTGAAAGGTTCCACCAGCTGTTCTTAGTCCACCATCTTTGGCAAGATGACAATGAAAGTTTTCTTCCAGCCTGGATCTGCTAGCCATAGAGTAGAGGCAAAGGGCATGGGGTCACTGAGTTAAGGTTAGGACAGATGCTGCTGCAGCTAATCTCTTTTCAAATTACCCGTGAGCAAACTGAGCTCAACACGGAGACTACTACTTTTTTCTAAAGAAAATTAGTCTAGTTTCACATTAGAAAACCATATTTCTCCCATTAACATGACTCTGACTATTGTTGTTAGGTGTCATCGAGTTGGTTCTGACCTCATATACAACAGAATGAAATGTTGCCCAGTCCTGTGCTATCGTCGCAATCACTGCTATGTTTGATCCCATTGCTGTAGCCACTGTGTCAATCCATCTCATTGAGGGTCTTCCTCTTTTTCACCAACCCTCTACTTTACCAAGCATGATGTCCTTATAGTTCTTACTTGATAATAGCCATGGCATATTTGAGTCCTTTCTGAATTAGCTTTTCTTAAAATGGCCATCATATTTGTTGAGAATACCTCTAAGACATTTGGAACAGATGGTTATGGTGCCCCTCCCAAATAGAATCTTTGTTCCACAACTTTCTCCCCTTATGAAGAGGGGTTTTGGCTCATCCCTACACATTTTATTTCAGGACTTTCTGCAGGCAAATCTTACCACATCATAGCATTAGAAAGTCACTTCTAAATCATTTGAGTTAACCCTTCCCATTTTACAGATGAGGAAGCTGAGGCCCCAAGAGATGAAGTAGCTGACTAATACATTAGCATTTTTGGTCATTAGTGATTCACATTTAATAATTACCTCCTTCCCCTCTCCCCTTACCAACTAAACTGTTAATTCCTTGAGGGCAAGGGTTATCATGTCTTGTGCATTTCTGTATCCACAGCAACACCTACTAGACTCCTCTTATTTTCCATACAGGATCAAGACCGGGTCTGGGCACACACTGTATGCTAAGAAAAGGATGTTTGGATTGAACTGAACCCTTACAGAACGTGGACTCTTGAGAGGCACTGAGTTTGGCTTCTGGGCGAATACCAGCCTCGGGTTGGACCACTTAGCAGTGAATAGCAATGGGCCAAAAGAGACATGCCACGTATGTAATCTTGTTTGCCCAACTAAGTTATAAATACCATCTTGTACTCACTTCTTTTGTAGCCCATAGCGCTTTGAACAGTGCCAGTCACAATGTAAACCCTCATTAAATATGTTTTGATTGACTGACAATCCCCAAATCAGAAGGCAGATCTTTGTCTGTGTTTCATGCCACTAGGGTAGCTTTAGCAAGAGGAAAGCATCAGGCTGCCCAAGATGGGCACTGCTGGGCTGAGAGCACTTTTCATGTAGCTCTGTGCCTTACCTTGGCCTTGAAGAGAGTATCTGAGATCCTGTGCTGTCTTTTAGATACCAAGAATCATTCTGAAAAGTGTTACAATAGAGATTATATTATTATTAGATAACATGGAGATCAAAACCAAAACCCATTGCCGTTGAGTCAATTCCAACTCATAGCAACCCTATAGGACAGAGTAGAACTGCCCCGTAGGATTTCTAAGGAGCAGCTGGTGGATTTGAACTGCTGACCTTTTGGTTAGCAGCCATAGCTCTTAACCACTGTGCCACCAGCGCTTCAATAAGATGATAGGACACATCAAAAGGGAGCAAACTTTAAGATGTTAAGTTCGGATGGATTTATTTTGGACTACCCACAATGTTTCCCCTGATCCCCTTGTGGCCATTTTTAAGACCTCTAGCCTAAGTTAATGGTGCAGGTGGTAGCCAGGCCACAGATGGAAGCTGGCCATCCCTGGATGGGATTTGATTCTGGATTTGGGATCACTTGCACCATGCTATAGCTAATTGACTACCAACTACACGGCTTGCTATTTCTACTTTCCTTACTTTTGTCCTTACTCTACCACTCTCATTTTTAAAGGAGAGGGGTCTAGTTCAAGTAGTTGTAGAATCCAATTTCATTTGCAGTTAGTCTAACCTTCAAAATGGAACCATCTCTAGGTAGGAAGCAGGCTATTTAAATCATCAACCCAGTCTTACTGATGAACATCTTTCACTATGTTCAGGCAGTAAATGGGTTTCTTAAGAATCAGTAAATCAAAAATACTTTATTGTTAAATATTGTGACTTCTGCCCCTCCCTCTCTTTTTTCTCCAAAGGGAACTGGTATTTAGGTGGGGGATGGCAAAGTAAGTGGAAGAGCTGAATAGGAGAATATTTGCCACTGAGATTATTTTTAATACTCTAGTTCTAGGAAGAGAAACTTGGATGTGGTTAGGAAGATAAGGGAGCCAGTAGTACAAGCATAGTCAATAAGATCTGGAAATTTAGTTGTGACATTCCATCTCACAGAGAGCTGTTGTTGTTAGGTGCTGTAGAGTAGATTTTTAACTGATAATGACCCCATGTGACAGAGTAGAACTGCCCCATAGGGCAATTAGGAAGATGTGGTTAGGGCAGTTAGTTCGATGTGGTTAAGAAGATAAGGAAGCCATTAATACAAGCATGGTCAGCAAGATTTGAAAATTTAGTTTGAAGTTCCAACTCACAGATAGCTGTTGTTGTTAGGTGCTGTTGAGTCATTTTTGACTCAAAATAACCCTGTGTGACAGAGTAGAACTGCCCTCATAGGGCTTTCTAGACTGTAATCTTTTACAGGAGCAGATTGCCAGGTCTTTCTTAGGCCTCTCCCCTTTGGAGTCACACACACACACGAACTGCCAACCTTTCTGTTAGCAGCCAAGAGCTTAACCGTTTTGCCACCAGGGCTCCTTCCTGAAGATCCAGGACTAATGATTGGTGAAGGCGGGACCATTTCCATGTGTAAGAAGAGTAGTCAGATAAGCATTCAAAACAGAAGGTGGTCTTTAAGGATCTTATGAGGGTCCAGCTGCCCAAAAGGATTTCCTTAAGCAGTCTACTAAAGCACTTCCTTGAGTGATCTGAAAGCCCTATTTTAGAAGAAATCAATTCATCAGATGTCCTCATGTCTCCAAAAGGCCCCATGTGTTCAGCTGAGATTTTCCTCTAGCATGCAGGTTGGATGAGGCCTAGTCTTTACTACCCCTATGTATTCAATTAGTGATCACCTAAATTGGATTCTTCTAAAGCAAGCTTCCAAACTTTACTGGGGAAATGGGGTGGTGTGAGAACATGCAGAAGACCAGGCCTCTTAGTCAGAAGATGCAACCAGGGGCAGATCATCCAACAGGCAAGGTAAGCATGGTGCATACTTTGCTTACCAGATCATCTGTAGTGAACAATTTCACATTTTTTCACCACATGAAAGATTCTGCCTCTAGGTATGGCTGGTATCTGTCTCTCTCCCAATCCCACAGCACCTTCGTACAGAATCTAAGCTTCTTTTCAAATTTACAATCCCTGACAGGGATGGATTACCCAGTAAGCAAGGTAAGCACAGGCTTACTTGTGCTTACTTACTGATCTGTAGTGACCAGTTTCACATGGGTTTGACTGATGTGGTGAAACTAGTCACTGAAGATCAGTAAGTAAGCACAAGTAAGCCTGTGCTTACCTTGCTTACTGGGTAATGCGCCCTTGGAGGCAACTGACTGATCTACCTCTTTTTCAGGTTTTCTGACAGCAAATCAAAGCCTTCAGGAGTAAAACCAGTTAAACTTGAGAAAGGGATAATTGTCGATGATGAAGAGGTAAGGAAGAACATTAGCAAATGCTTGTTTGTATTTCTTTGGAGATGCTTAGAGTATTTCATAAGCTGGGTCTCACAAACTACTTCCTACTGGAGCAAAAAGGGGGTCAAGATTTATATATAGAACAAAGCTAATTTATCTGATTTTATGAAAGGGAAACAGAGAAATACAGAAAAGACAGTAATATACCCGCAACAAATCATGGCACAAAATGGAGGAACCAAAAACCTATCTTAGGGCTCAGAGAGTGTTAAGCCTCAACTCACATAGACTTTGCTACCACCTCTTGCAGCAAAATTCTATTGGGTACCTTAGTTGCTTTCCTAGGTTTATCATATTCATATGGGCTTTCCAGACCAACTTCTATTTTATCAGCTAGAGATAATATAATTCAACATACCAAAACTGAAAACATATTCCAATTTGGACAGTCTTGTGGGAGACTAATTTGGAACAGAGGTGCAATACCCCAGGAAATTTAGGAGTAAAAGCATTTTCCCCAAGATCTTTCCCCATTAAAAATAATTTTTTTTAAGGAAAATCTATAAAAGAAAAATGCTTCATAGCTTTTTCCCCAAGTAAATTTTTCCTAGACTTCTATGATTCTAAATATATCACACATGTCATATTTGTGAAGCAAGTTATTCATAATATATTTTTGTTTTTAACAAATAGACCTCAGATACTAAAAGGTGCTAAAAATCAAATGATTGTATCCTTGGATTGGTCCCGTGTTTCACCCCATCCTCCCTACAGGAATGTATGGAGGGGCTTTGCTATTTTACCTCCTTGTCCTCTCCCAAGCCCCAAGGATTACCAATTCCTGACATTTTCCTTCTGGAGCTAACACCCCACATCGTTCTGTCCCATTCTTACTACTCCCATCTTCTTCCGTCTTACGACTCCCATATTCCCCCTTTCACTGCATGTTCCTTGTCCTCTGCACCCCATCTTGTCGTGCAGGTCACCATACCACCTTCTTGGAGGCAGGGCGATCTTCAGAACGATGTTCCTAAGATAGGATGTGCTGCCCTCCTCTGTTCTGATTTCTGATTATGCCAAGGCCAAAGAACGTGATTCTGAACTTTGATCTCCTTGTATTCTAGCCCTTTGACTCATCCGCTAGATAACCTAGGGCTGAGCAAGAGAATAGGCAACAACACTGGGGGGCAGCAGGAGGGAGATGGAACAGGCTCAGCGCCCCTGGCACCAGATATGACCCTCCAACAATCCACCGGTAACCAACATGCAAAGTGGTAGACAAAAGCGCAACCAAAATTCCATTTTTGTAACATTTCTGAAAAAAATCATATACTGCAGAGCTGTCCAAACATGCAAAACGCACTGTTACATTTTTCTCCCAGGTCACCTCACCGAGTTGTCTCGAGGGCAACCTTCCACTCACAACCCTTAGACTATTGCCCTTTTGTAGCTTGCTTTCTCCTTAAAGGATGTCTTCCATGTTCGATTTTAACCTGATGTCACTGCTATTGAAATGGAAAAGGAAGAAGAAAGGGGTGTTACCCCTTGGAGCGATCTATACCAGTCTAAACTTTGATGCTGCCCTGGTCTACTTCACCCCCATCTGACATTTCTTGAGGCTGTTCCGTGTTTCAGTTTACACATTTCCCTGGGGAGGGTGGCTCAGAGCCCAGTCCTGCTTGCTGTGGCCCTTGTTCCAGAAACCCAGAGTGCAAAACATGAAGCCCTGGGTTCTCCTCACTCAACTTAAGCCAGAGACTAGTTTTTAGTGAGATAAGGAACAGAATACTGTTGAGGATAGGTGGACTTGAAACCACTAATTCCGATTATTGTCTCTAGATTTCTGAGGAAGCTGAGCAATCAATATTTGTTCTAGAGAACCTTCGGCATTACAGTGTCCATCCAAATTTGGTAGGTGGAAAAGCATTTCCCCATGATAGCTCCAAGAGCAAGCTTCAGCAGCGGTGCAGAGGTCCACTTCAGGGTATCCCAAGTGTCCCCAGGCTTCTGTGACTGTGCCTACTCCAGGGACGGGAGGCACAGCTGCTGCTAGGGCACTGTCCCAGAGGCAGTGCTGGGAACAGTGGTGCTAAGATGGGAGGGGAAACTGGGAAGAAGGTGGTCCCTGCAGCTGATACTGAAAAAATAAAAGTTGAGAAAAAAGTCTCTATAATTGGGAGCTATTCCATTCTCTCCCTTCCTAACCCTCTGCCTTCCTCCTATTGACAGAAAAGCAAAATTCAGTGGGACTGCCCCTTCCCCGCCCCCTGCCTTAAGTGTCAGGCTGTCCTCTGTGACTACTTTGCCTTTTTAAGGTTGTGCTTATTATTCATGTTAATGTGGTTGTGTAGGCATCTTGGTGGGTGGGAGGCTGTAAGTAAGGCTTGCACTGGCCCCAAAGAACTCCCTCAGTAAGGACATTTGATCCCTGGTGGTTTTCCCCTCTGCCTCAGAGAGAGTTGTAGAGAAGGCCTCATTTAGGCCATCTAGAAACTTCTGACACTTCTGTTTGTCACGCTGTGTTGGGTGCTATGTTACACTTTTTCAGACGAATTAAGTCATTTTGTTCCTTTTATTCTGGAAACACATCCATCTCATTTCCTTAGTCCCTTAGTCTACTTGCAAGGACTGCTCTGAGGGAGGAGCCCTGGTGGCACAGTGGTTAAGAGCTCAGCCTGCTAACCAAAGGTCGGCAGTTTGCATCTGCCAGCTGCTTCTTGGAAATCCCACGGGGGCAGTTCTACTCTGTCCTATAGGGTTGCTATGAGTTGGAATTGACTTGACGGCAGTGGGTTTGGTTTGGAGTTTTGTCTCTGAGGGAAGAGAGGGACAGAGAGCTTCAAATGTCTTTGCATAAATAAATTTCAGAGCAAATTTGTTCAGCCTGTCCTTTGTCCCTATCCCACAGGGACAAAAGATTAGCCAACTGATGTGTTAGCCTTCTTCTCTTAACTGAATCCTTTGTCTCTCTGGAAATCTTTTGTCTGCTTAGGCCAAGTTCTATGAGCCTTCAAAGCCTACGGCCCTACACAAATTCCTGGAACGAAACAAAAGAATAAAGAGCTTCATGTTAAAAGTAACAGAGTATGATCAGGATAAGACCTTACTGATCATGACAAACAACCCACCTCCCACCTCAATCAACTTGCAAGGAAAGGACGTTGCCCCAAAATACTTTTCCAAGGAGTTCCTGAGCAAGGTAAAGACACCTGTGGAAGTTTGCTGGCACCGTAAGTACAGACCTTGAAGAGTAAGCTTGGAAAAGGGAGCGAACTTAACACAGAGAATGGTATTCACTGTTTTAGTTCTCAGCCATATGCTCCACAAAACCGAATCCGGACAGCCTGGGAAGGACCCAGAATCAGAGTTCTATAAACTGGGGTCATGAAGCTTTATTGCAGGTAGAAAATGGGGTCTTAATTGGACACTGCTCCTCTTAGGGTGAAGATATTTAGTTTGTAATGGACAAAGAGTAAACTGACTTCTAGTTGAGAACGAAGTAGTAGACGATGAATCAGGAAATAGAAATCGGAAACTGAAACGAGTATCTAAAGGGAAAGGGAGTAAAGAATGCAAATTGCTCATGGGTGTCAGGAGAAGGAGAGAGCAGCAGAGCTGGGAATTTACTATCCCAATAGCCAGACATTCAGGACTCTGTTATAGGCTAAAGAAATTCCAATTCCACTCAGTAAAGAATTACTGAGCATACACTAAGCTAGGAACCAAAATATAAAGATTACGGGACAGTTTCTATTTTGAAAGGACAAATGCCAGGCCAACATTCCAAAACCAAAAAAAAAAACCCATTGCCAGAAACAGCCCTAGTGGTGCAGTGGTTAAAGCGCTCAGCTGCTAACAGAAAGGTCAGTGGTTCCAACCCACCAGCTGCTCTGTGGGAGAAAGATGTGGCAGGCTGCTTCCGTAAAGATTTACAGCCTTGGAAACCCTATGGGATAGTTCTACTCTGTCCTTACAGGCTTGCTACGAGGCCAGCATTACCCTGCTCAAAGTAGGGAAAACATATATAATACGAGTCTAATAGGAGAGACATATATAAATGAGACATACAAAAATAATTATAATACACCAGGATATATGAATAATAGAAGAACATATGAGATACAGAAGTAACAGAGAGCAGTGTTTCTGTTGGTAGAAAAGGGGTAATCAGGGAAGACTTTCCAGAGGAGGTGACACCTGATAAAGAATAGGAGACTATTCTAATCACAGGGAAACACAATGGCATGGAGACATATGAAAGTGAGGTGCATTTAGGGAGATGTAAAAGAGCAAACAACAGGAGATAAAAGGGTATTATCCAAGTTGCATTTTAGAAAGACCATTTTGGAGGATGGGTGGAAGGTGCATTCATTGCGAAAAAGGCAAAAATCAGAAATATTTGTTATGAAGTTAATACAATAGTTAAGGTGAGAGATACTAAATCTAGTTGCAGAAGAAATAAAGAAATGTTATTTAAGAGATATTTAGCAATCAGGATCCCCAAAAGATCTTGACAGCCTTGAAAGGGGGCTTAATCAAACAAGAAGAAATTAAATGATTTAAGTGAAAGTGCAAACAAAAAGAATCTAATTATAATAGAAATTTGATGTTGGGAACAGGATTACACAAGACAGACCCTTAAAATAAAATGTGGATCCTTATAAAACAACTTGGAGTAAGTTTTTGCTTAGTTTCTAGATGGAAGGCAGTGAGAGATTACTTTCTAAATTGAAGATAAAATGCTAATGTCCAATGGTACATGCTGGCAATAAAAAACAAAAAAAATTGTTGCCGCTGAGTCGATCCTGACTCATGGTAACCCTATAAGGCAGGGTGGATCTGTCCAGAGGGTTTCCAAGGCTGTAATCTTTACCGAAGCAGACGGCCACATCTTTCTCCAGAGGAGTAGCTGGTGGATTTGAACCGCCGACATTCCAGTTAGCAGCCAAACACTTAACCACTGTGTCACCAGGGCTTCTTATGCTGACAATAGAATTAATTAAGTGCCTATTGTCTCTTGGGTCTCATAATTTGAGCCCTTTGGAGGTAAGCTTTTAGGATACTGCCATAGAGTAATTTTAATGGAATGAGGAATACATGAACAATGGGGCTCAGGGGTTGCTTCTCATGGTGGTGGGCAATATACACTGAGAAAGGGACAAATGACAGGCCAGGGTTACCCTGCTCAAGGTAGAGAAGGACATACAAAGCGATCATGTAAACTTGATGCAGGAAATACTTTCTTCCAACAGCTGGTACTTGGTGAACCCTCCAGATTGGGGCAGGATCTGACTGTTTTCATTAGCAAAAGTGGGGTATTAGCCAAATAATTGTATGAATGGACAGAGCTAAGGCTCTGATTGTCAAAGACTAGCACCATGATAATTTTATGGGGCTATCTGGAAAAACTTGGTGGTGTAGTGGTTAAGAGCTATGGCTGCTAACCAAAAGGTCAGCAGTTTGAATCCACCAGGTGCTCCTCGGAAACTCTATGGGTTAGTTCTCCTCTGTCCTATAGGGTTGCTATAAGTGGGAATTGACCTGACTGCAGGGGGTTTAGTTTTTTTTTTTTTTTTTTTTAATCTGGAATAAGAATGAGCCCAAGAAGATAGAAATGCCCAATGTCTACAATGCCTCTTTAATATTTATACTTTATCCCCTCGTTCCCTTGCTGGACAAATGGGATAATCTCTCATGAGCCTAGGAGCATGTACAAGAAAACGTCCTCATATAGATGCCTACGCGTAGGCATGTATAAGAGTGCATCCTAGCAGGCGAGTTGTGGAATGTATCAGACATGACTACCAGTGTTTGTTATAGTGAAGGTCAGACTTGATGACATTTCACATCCTTTCTGGAAGTCTTTGATTCCATAACCTTTAATAATGATGAAATTATCACCTCACAAAATATCCTATTCCATAGGCTTCCACTGCAGGCAGAGTGGCACGTGGCCGAGGCAGCCATCTCTGGGGAAAGAAGGTAGTGTCCTATGGGTCCATTTCCCAATTTACCAAAGTTTGAGTTTCCCAAGCAGTTCGCTTATTGAATCTTTCTCCAAAATGGGTGCCTTTCTCTGTCATTCATTTCAAAGGGCCAATGGACAAGCTCAGTCAACTACTTAGGAAACCAACCAAACTTTGGACAAGTCACGTGGCAATGAGACAGAGAGGTATTAGCCCGCTCAGGGCAATGCCTCCTCTTGTTCTGGGTTCTGAGTTCCCATTTCCTTACCTGACGGGTTTCGTTGCATCATTTTAGAGTTGGAACTTAGCCCAGGCATTTAGGCCAGGCTTTATGTCCCAAGGAACTCCATTTACCCTCACTTCTTCCCTCTGTTGCAGGAAAGTCAGCAGCAGCACAAACCGACTGAAAACTTCTGCCTGCCCCTGATGCCTCAGAAAAAAAAGCCCAGACCTCAGCTGAAACCAGTCTTTCCTGTGACTCTGTTGGATGACCCTGCATCCAGGCGAGAGCAATGGTTTAGGTGAAGCTCTGGCTCTTCTTGTACTCATTTTCTTTCCTATTTTTCATCATTCATCTTACTATCTCTTTTCAATACAATTTGACAAACACTTCAGGATTGTACGTTATACGTACAATTGCATAGCAATAAGACACAGCTTTCTTACATGACCCCCAATCTCATTTACACTGTAATGAAAGAGAAACAGTAATGAAGGCAGAGCATGTTCAGAGCTACTGTTTGGGAACAATGTGTTATGAGAACACAAAGCAAAGAGATTTTATTTGAAACTAGATTATAAGAGCAGTCTATGTCTAGTTTGGAAACACTGGTGGCGTAGTGGTTAAGAGCTATGGTTGCTAACCAAAAGGTTGGCAGTTCAAATCTACCAGGTGCTCCTGAGAAACTCTATGGGGCAGTTCTACTCTGTCCTATACGGTCACTACGAGTCGGAATCGACTTGACGGCAATGGGTTTTTTTCTATATCTAGTTAGGAGAGGAGAGAGGAGATTCTGAAGTTCTCCAAAGGTTTTACAGTGGGAGGTTCTAGAAGCATCCTTTGCCACTGAACAATACTCCCACTTTGTACCAATCAACACCCTCTAATCATTGTCCATTCTTCTCTCAGAGTCTCTGAGAATGTAGCTTACTTTCAAATGACTGGTTCCTTTAACCCCGTGCCCTAGGATATACTAAATAAACTTTCTTTGTTAAGGTTTTCCACTGACAGTGATTTCAAGAGTGAAGGGAAGTATTCAAAGGTCTATTCTTTGAGGAAACAGAGAAAAATGTACCCTCAGCTCACCTTTTCTCCAACTGGTAAAAGAGATATGGGGAAAGATGGTAAGCCCTTTTCTTTCAAAGCAATGGTTTATTGGACTGAGATATTGGCTGGAGGTAGAACCTCTGGGGACTGGAGATATTGGTAAATCAGTATTTCTCATAGTAGTCCTAAAGAGTATTTTTCCTTGTAGCATAGAAGCTAGGAACTTATTGAAGTGTTAGGTTTTGGGCCCTGCTTATAGCCTTACATTTCAAGAAAGCTCTAGAATAGTATTCCCAAACACCACCACCTACCTTTCTAATAGTTTTTACCATGTCAGTATATTATTTGTCTTTTTACTTAGTATTTTTCTTAAAAAGATTTTTTTGAGTCTTGTCCTAATTAATACTGTATCTTTGACATCATGGGTTTGATATACTAACTATATATTTTTCTGAAACACATTAAATCAAACTCATAATAATTACATTTTAAAATGTTTATCTATGTACCACCTAAAACTATCCATGGTATGCTTAACACACTTTGGGGAAAACTGGTCTGGAAGGCCAAAGGGTAAGTCTGTGAGTCTCAGAGGTCCTCAGGCCTCTTTGGAACTGGGGTAGGGCATGGGGCAGAAGGGGTTTGGGATAAGACTGCATGCAAGAGGGTGCAATGAGAATGTTCCTCACATATCATTCATTTAAAAATATTTATGGGGTACCTACTAAATGTTGAACACTTATCAAGCACCAATAATAGCACTTTCAATATGTAAGATAGATGAACCAGATCATGAAGCCCTTTCTATAGTACACAAATAAGAGCTTGGGTTTTATCCACTAGGCTGTTTGGGTCAACAGTTCGAATCTACCAGCCACTCCTTGTAAACCCTATGGGGGCAGTTCTACTCTGTCCTATAGGGTTGCTATGAGTCTGAATCAACTCGACGGCAACGGGTTTGGTTTTGGTTTTATTTGGACCTATATTAGGACAGTGAATATACATTTGTGTATTATAATTCATGAGCTCTCAGGCTTCACCAGCTGATGGCTTCAAGATAAAGTCCATTTCTCCTACTGGGTTTCTCTCCTTAAGCAATTTTTGAGACTCCCTAAGAGCTCAGCTGCTAACCAAAAGGTCGGCAGTGGAAACTCTATGGGGCAGTTCTAATCTGTCCTATAGGGTTGCTATGAGTTGGTACCAACTCGACAGCAACAGGTTTGGTTTTTATTTTTTTAAGGTACATTTAGGAACCCTGGTAGTGCAATGATTAAGAATTTGGCTGCTAACCAAAGAGATCGGCAGGACAAGTCCACCAGCTGCTCCTTGGAAACCCTATAGGGCAATTCTACTCTGTCCTATAGGGTCGGACTTGTGGCAATTTTTTTTTTTTTTTTTTTAAATGTACATTTACCTGTTCTACAGTTATCCTAGTGATTGATTACCTAACACCTTTGCCAGCCATCCTCAGCCCAACAGCCCCAGAGGTTTGAGGTTATACTGTACCATCCTTTAATGGTTTCTTCAGCCCTCTCTGCTCTTATTTACCAACCCGCGCCACCCCACCCACTGCCTGTTTTAACTCCCACATATACAGCTAAAACCGAGCTGTGATGGTAAACAAAACTTCACGGGTATGGAGAAAAGCTAAAGAACAGCAGAGAGTGTTATCTTGCTTTAAAAGAGGCTACTTACTCACGGCTCAGCCTCAAACCCAGCCTCAGTTCCTCTACACTTCCCATCAGGCCTCTAGCACATTACTCATTCTTGGGAATCTCCTGTCCTATCTACCTGTCTCTGCCTAGGCTCCTAATACCCTTGGCCCAAGAAAAGGAAAAGGTTCTCCCTCCTTCGCCTAAACCTGTTTCTTTTCAGCCCCAGTAAAAATGATGAGAACATCTATTTCCTTCAAGAGAAAGTCCACCCAGGAAGTATGGTTTGAACTTTATAAGCCAGATAAGGCAAACATAATAGTTGAGAGTCCATTTAGTAAAGTTAGAGTTAAATCTTAAGTGATACCGTATGTAAGGATATCAACAGTGCAGCTTAAATTCATATGTAAGGGCAGAGTTTGTCTAATTTTGCAAGGGCAGGATTCTTGTTAAGGATACAGCCAATTTACATTTCTAAACATATTTCTTAGTATCTTGATCTGCAGCATCTATTAGAGTTATGGTGACTTCATATTTTCCCTCAAGGGAAATGAGTGGCTACTTGCTTTACGTATGTGTCTAAAGCGCCCATCCTGATGCTTTTCCTAAACAAGGACAATCTGCTGTGAAGTTGAATCAATGTCTCCACTTGTGGCAAAGGAGAAGGCTAGCAGTCTCCCTCCCTCCAGTAATGTTCCATGTTTACCAGGCATCCAAAGAAAGAAAGATCATAGAGAATGGTTTGAATGGGGGCCAGGAAGTCAGCTGTCAAAGAGACAGCTGATGAGGACCTGAGCTAAGGTGTCAGCAGTAGAGATAAAGGAACAAATTCAAGGGATATCTGCCAGGTATACCCAGAAACCAAAACAGCTTCTGTTGAATCGATTCTGACCCCGTGTGTGTCCTAGCAGAACTGTGCTCCATAGGGTTTTCAATGGTTGATTTTTTGGAAGTAGATCACCAGGCCTTTCTTCGAAGGCACTTCTGGGTAGACTCAAACCTCCAAGCTTCGGGTTGGCAGTTGAGCGCTTAAGCGTTTGTGCCACCCAGGGAGGTTTTACAAGGTATAATGCATCAGAAAGGTGAGGAAGGATTGAAGGAAGAAGAATCCACAATGGAAGCTTGAAAGAACAGAACAGGGGTTGAAGGAGAGTATGGACAAAGTGCTGTCACTGAAGCCAAAGGTAGAAAAAGTTTCTTAGTTACACTCTCTGACAAAGGAACTGACAAGCAACATACGCATTAGGAAATGACTAAGAGGAACGTGAATATACAAGTGCATGCAAGTTAGCCTAGTAAGAGTTATGTAAGAGTCAGTGTGGTTAAAGATGGAAAAACTGAGAAAGGGTGGAATTAAACATGGAGACTCTAAACCGGTGGTGTGTTTTAAACTGGTTTTCGACGAAGGCAAGGAAGCCAGAATGACAACGAAGGTTGGGAAGGGTAGTCCGCGGCCCAAAATCTACCCTCTTGGTTAAAGACCAGCTTTCCGGTCGGTCCCGCCAGGTGGATCTCGGTCATGCTTTGCATTAAGGGCCCTTGTAGAATCCACATTCACCTCAACGTGCTCTGTGCTTTGTTGCAGCTTCCAAGAAGTCAGCGAGTACAGTGCCGACTTACAAGGCGATCTGGGAACCACTCACCCTGTCATCGCTCCTGGAAGAGAAGCCCACCAGAACTGTGCCCGGAGAGAGCGCCTTCCGCAACGGAAGGGCCCAGCAGTGGATCATAAATAATGCCACTGTCATTAAGTGAACACAAACCCTCCAGGCCTCCCGCCTCGGTCTCCAGAGACTGAGGGGCCTGCAGACGTCGCCATGTAGGGCGTGCCAACCAAATAAAATCGCATTCCTGCTTGCTCCGGGCGTGGGCTGCCCGGTCGCTGGCCGGGGGGCCGGCGAACCCCTCGCTCGGACCTGTCACCGCCCAGGCCCCGCCCCTCCCCTCGCACCGCCCACGCCGGCTTGGGGAGGAGGAGGGGGCGTGGCTGCGGCCCGCAGAGGGCGAGAGGGAAGGCCCGCAACCGGGGGCGGGCCTTCTTCCCGAGTGACGGGTCGACCGCCCAACCGGCGGGAGCCCCCGGGGCCGGCCTTCCTGCAGCCTTTTCCGCTCGCCGGCTGCGGCGCCTGGGACGGTTGCGGTGGGTCTGGGCGTTGGGAAGTGGTCCAAGATGATTAAAAAATTCGACAAGAAGGACGAGGAGTCTGGTACGCGCTGGGCCGCTCACGCCCACTCTCGGCCGCGGGGGCCCCTTCCTCCGCCGCTCGCACCTGCTCCGGGCACGGCGGCGCCGGGAGCGTGGGCGCCGATGTGCGCGCGACCCATCCCCTCGCTCCCGCTGGGGTCCTCCTGTGGCCCCTCCTCCGGCCCGGAGCCTCCCCTCTCCCGGCCCCGCGCAGCCTC
>NW_004444033.1:5264116-5272674 GCF_000243295.1 Trichechus manatus latirostris | reverse complement strand
CCCCGCCCCCCGGCGTCCCCCCTACTCCGGCTCAGCCCCGCCGAGCCGCTCGGGGTGGGGCCGCCGGGCGAGGAGGCGGGCCCACGGCAGGTGGAAGGAGTGAGTGCGTGCGTCTGAGAGGTGGGGTTGCCGGTCGTGCTGGGCCCCGAGTAGGAGCACCCTGTTTTGGATGTGGGGTCGACGGAAACAGCATGTGTGTATGTGTACAAAGTTAAGGTGCCTTCTACCTTGTAGTCTCCCCTGGGACCTACCCCACATAACTCAGTGCTCTGGCATCCAGAAGTGAGCTTCGTCTTGATGCCCGTCTTTGAGCCAGTGGAAAGGGGGAAGAGGCCAAGCCACCTCTACATTCTCAGCTGCCCTCACAAAGCGTGGGAGAGGGTGGGGTCCGTTCACCCCTGTGGGCCCTTCCAGCTTTTAAGTTGTTATGATTCTCTGCTAAATTCTTCATTTCTGCCTCTCAGTACATGTTATAAGCACATAAAATAGTGCTTGCCTTTGGAGAATCAGGGTGCTCTACCATCTCATTCATCTTAATTGCTGTGGAAATGACATATTTGTAACATTCTTGTATCAAGAGGGCAGGGAAAGAAGACGCTCTCATTCAGGCAGGGTTCCAGCCAAAGAGAAGTCCAAGAGCTTCCAGGATAGCAACGACAGAGCTAGTGCCAGAGTGAAAATACTTTTATTCCATTGACATGCATATTAGTAATAATTACCACTGTGATATCCAAGTGGTCACCTCACTTCAGTCAGATTCCCCAAGCATTCAGTGTGCTCTTCTGGTGAAAGTAAATATGCTTGTGCAGAACAGCTGTTACAGACATTTTTTTTGTTTTATCATGTAGGGAGTGGCTCCAACCCTTTTCAGCATCTGGAGAAGAGTGCTGTGTTACAGGAGGTATGGCTTGCAAGTACATTGTGCTCCTTTTCTTTTCTATTCTGTTTTAGAATGGTGGGCAGAGAATCCCTGGGATGCTGTGATCAGGGCATCCAAAATGAGACAGGAATGTAACTGAGTTCAGAGAATGTAGACTTGAGAGAAAAGGAAGAGGGCTTACTTGCCATGGGAGAGTTTAGAGGTTTTAGAAATGTAAAGACATACAGGCTCTGCTACGTGTTGGGAATTTTAAGTGTCAGAAGAGGTGTTTGGTATGAGGTCATTGAAGGAAGTTATACATTTTAAGCTCCCTGTGTTTATATGATATATACGTGATGTAATAAATATTGTGATTCATTGTAAGCATTGTGATTCTTATTTACCAGATAAAGCTCAGAAAGTTGAAGTATTAGATTTAAGGGAATGAGTTACAAAGTATAGAATGGAAAATCAAGGTCACATCTAATAATTTATCATATCCCATGGTACATTGGAAACTAATGTTTTTGTATATTGTGATTCAAATGTATAATAGTCTTCATTAAAGTTGTTTTGCTGTAATCTGTGATAGAAAAGGTAGAAAATATACTATATTTTAATCTTTTTTATGTTTTCATAGGCTCGTATATTCAATGAAACTCCCATCAATCCACGAAGATGTTTGCATATTCTTACCAAGATTCTTTACTTACTGAACCAGGTAAATTATTTTCAGTTTTCCTCAGGTTTGTGTCCTGGAATAGAAATACATAGCATAGAGTGAAGTATTTTCTGGAAAGTACAATTATTTATTTATCTAAAATATTTAACATAATAATATGTAAAACTTCTCGAGGACAGGGATTATAACATATAGTTATTTTGTATTTATGAGATACTAAACCAGCTAACCACATAGTAGATTCTCCATAAATACCTAATGATTTGAGTTTAACAACAACAACCAAAAAAACCAAACCCATTGCCGTAAAGTCAATTCCGACTCATAGCGACCCTATAGGACAGAGTAAAACTACCCCATAGGGTTTCCAAGGAGCGACTGGTGGATTCAAACTGCCGACCTTTTGATTAGCAGCCATTGCTTGCCATAGCTCTTAACCACTGTGCCACCAGGGCCCCAGAATAGATTATAGTGATGTTTTAAAGCTTTGATTTTAATATGCAGATTTTATATTTATTATCCCTACACCACGGTTAATAGCACTATGATACTGGGCAAGTAACTTACCTGTTTTGTGCCTTAGTTTCCTTGTCTGTAAATGGGCGTTATGATAATACCTGTTCTGTAAAGTGGCAATGATTAAATGAGATGATAAATGTAAAGCACGGAGAATAGTGCTCGATACATACTAAGCTTTCAGAAGTAGTTTCAATTAGTCATTCAGCAAATATTTACTGCTCACCTGCTGTGTCCTATGCACTATTCTAGGCCCTGAGGATATACTGACAAAATCAACAAAAATGTCCTCGTGGACCTTAGATTCTGCTTGCTATAATTGTTGTTAATTTAATTTTTTTTTCCCTCAGTCTAAAAATCTCTCATGACTATCTATGGCCTTAGAAAATGTGATTTTGTTTCTTAGCATTAAGTAAATATAAATAAATAAATATATGTACATACACGTACACACACGTATGTATTTATTTGTGTGTGTGTACACAAACCTTATTTATTTGAATATCTGTGTGTATACGTGTGTATAACACACCCCTCCGGTGATTTCCATTTGGTTCTAAGTGAGAAGACTGGTTTCCAGTTTGAATTCCATGTGAATATTTTATTACTCTGTTTCATGACTGAAAACCTCATCCATAGAGTTAATAAATTTTTGTTGTTTGCAAATGGAGGTTGAGCAGTAAGCACACACTTTTAAATGAAGTATATCTGTTCACTAACATTTTAGTCTCTATGTCAGCATATTAGAAACATTTCAGGCAAAGTCAGTTTGATGTAACTTTTTATAGTACACATTGTGTCCAAGTTGGCTGAATGCATTATATAAGCAGAGTTTTCAGTAGCTGAAGTGGATTCAGAGCAGTATATACTTTTAATTGGCCAGTGCTTCTTTAATGGGGCAGCTTATGTTGAAACATTTAATTATTATCATAAGGAAATTAACAAGCACAGTCTGAAATATAAACACAGTTAACTACATAAACAGGTTTGGGAACCTTAGTTCATCTCTTTGTCTAGCTCTTGGTGTAAGCCTTACAGAATAATACTTTTAAATTTTTACCAGAGTTGACATATCCATATGTTCTCTGAGTTTCAGGTCAGAAGGTAGGGACTTGTGGGTTAGCAATATGGCTGAGAAGTATATGGGCTTGTAGGCATTCAGTAAATATGTATGAAAGAAAGAGGGGAGGATCTCTTGCTGATGAGCAAGTTGGATACTCTGATTTAAGTAATTGTGAACTCTGCCTTTCATCCTAAACTCTCCAAGTTTTTCATCAAAATTTTGTTATACCCATGACAAATAGATTGAGGACTAGTTAAATGTTATGTGAAATCTGAGGCTCTGAAAAATGCTTGAGCCTAGCGTATCATACAGGGTTGCTTTTAATGAAGAAATTAAATATTGAAAGGGTAATATTTCAAGGAGTCCGTGATCCATAATGTTTTGAATATTAGTGGAATAGGTTATCCAAGAACTTGCTACTCAAAAAATGTGGTTCCCAGATCAGCAGCATTTGCATCACTGGGAGCCTGTTAGAAATGCAGAATCTCAGACTTCACTTTAGAGCTGCTGAATCAGAAGTTGCGTTTTGGCAAGGCCCCAGATGATTTGTTATATCCATTAACGTTTGTGAAGCTCTGATCCAAAGCATGTTTTTAGGGCCTTTAGCCAGTAGTTTGAGATCTATTAACAGCTCTTTAAGCCTTACTTTGTACATGACTAAGCTGGTTTTCATTTGGTTCCCTTTGCCATGTTTACTGGGATTCCTAACATATAATTCTTTTCAGTTTAGTATTTATTTTGTTCCTATGGTATGTCAGGCCTTGTGCTGGGCAGTGGAGTATAGAAACGTATAAAGTATGATCTCTGCTCTTAGGCAATGTAACAATAGCATCCTATTCTAATTACAAACTCTACTCACTGTCGTTTTCTACCTCCTTGTAAATCAGTTATTTAGAGAAATTAAAACAGTTCTTGCTAAAGCGTTAAAGACTTCTATTCCAGAACTTTTATAGCATGTTGTGCGATACTGAATTATTTTAAATAAAGAGTGGATAAATGGCCATGTGAGTTTATAAATCAAAAGTCAGAATAAATAGTGAAGAGGTAGAATGTTTACAAAGAGCATTTTCCTTGAATTTAAAAGATGTTTGCAGAAATAGATTAAAGAGAAAACCCTTAAAATATTTTTCTTTAAGTTTTAAAACTCATTTTAAATTTTAGGGTGAACATTTTGGAACTACTGAAGCCACAGAAGCCTTCTTTGCAATGACTCGATTATTTCAATCTAATGATGTAAGTGTTTTTTATTCTTTTAGGCTGAAAAAGCTCTTTTGTATTTGTTTTCCTCAGGACACTTAGAGTATTCCAAATTGGGAGGGGTTATCCTGAAATGCTTAAAATTACTTAAAAGGTGTTTATCTTCATAAAACTTAAAAATGCTCATTAGAGGACGTTTGACACCCATAGATCTACCATCTAGTCACAAAAACAGTTATTTTTTTCCTTTCTGGTGTGAGACTGCAGAGGTGGGCTGGTGTAGAAGTCAGTGGACATGGCTGTGGTATCTCTAAGTTCTTAGTCAAGTTTCTGGTGGGCCTGGGGTTGCTGTCGGCCAGTGAGGCTGGCAGTTGAGAAGAAGAGCTGGATGGAGACTGGAGAAGAGGACATGGAATGGGGAGGAAGAAGAGTGAGGACAAGCTGAAACCTGCCAGCACCTTGCATCTGTCCCTCATGACCGTTAGCCGTCCTGGCTTTCAGAGCATAATGGCTGCTGCTTACTTCTGTCTTCTAAATGTCACACAGATTTATTTCTCTTTTGCCCAACTCTAACTCAGAAGCACACAAGGAAGGGGATTCTGGGAAACAGGTTCAGCTTAGCCAAAATGATATAGTTCAAAACTATCCCAGTCCACCCTTATCCACTTGACATCCATGGACATTTCTTTTAACCACATTTAACTTCCAAATAAAGACAGTAGCAAAATCATGCTTCCCCCTGTCATGATGCCACTCTCTTTGTACAACCAAAAGCATGCTAACCCTCTTACCCAAAGAGGACACAAAGTTTTATCCATTTTTAGATGATGTTCATTCTTGTAGCTGAAACACATTTCTCCCTTTGATATCCCTTAACTACTGATGTGTAAGGTTAACCACTATTGACACATCTTATGTTAGGTGTGTGTAGGTCAATAGAAGAGGAAGAGACAGGAAGAAAAATAATTGTTGAACATACAAATATAATCATTTCAACTTAGGGAGAAATACTCAACTATCAATCCTCATTTCTATAACTGGTCATTGGTCATAGATGGTATTTATAAATTCCTTTGTTCACTACCTATTCTACATTCCCCTTTCTCTCAGCAAGCACCTCAGCAAGTTCTTCGCCTGGTAAGGTGACCCAAACTTTTATTTTTGAATGGTCTGGGCCATTAGACCTGCCTGTATTATGTTTTCCAGTACTCAATTGTAGTTTTCCATTAATTATTTTCATAGGACATGGGAATACAAAGGGGTGCTCCAGAGGACCTCCTGTATTCCAGAATACTCCTCCTTACCCCCACTGTGTTGTAACATCCAAGTTTCCCTTGGTTAATCAGATCAATCATCCCAGCCAAACAATCCTCTTCTCTCCCTGTTGGCTCACTGGCATGAGGAGCCCAGAGTGGCAGTCTCAATTTCCAGTTTAGTGTAAATATTGTTCTGTCCCTTTGTGGACATGTGGGCATTCCTACCTTGGGAGCCAAGGCTGTTAGCAGAGAAGGGATGCTGCTAGTCTGTCATTAGGGGTAATAGTGAAAGGAGCCATTCCCGTTTCAACGCTTGATTCCTGGGACCATGAATTCTGGTGTTGGGAGAAACAGCACCATATATTGGTTGCTGATTTAGAATATATGCCCCATTACCTCAGCTCTGTAAAGTGTTGTCACCCAGCTGGCACCTACTGTAACTGAGTCTTTAAAAGGTCATTCCACTGTTCTAACAGGCCACCTTTTTAAGAGTCATGGAGATTGTGAGTTTTTTATTGTAATTCACTTGCTGTAAAGTGAGTTCCTTGGTTGGAAGCAATACAGTGTGGAATACCATGTTGGTGAATAAGGCATTCTGTACATCCATGGATAATAGTTTTGGCAGGAGCATTTGGACAGAGAAGACAAATCTGTGTTCAGACTAAGTATCTATTCTGGTGAGACCAAAGTGCTGGTGCCTCCATCATAAAAGTGGTCTGGTCCAATATAATCAACCTGCTACCAGGTGGGTGGCTGATCTCCCCAGAAATGGTCTATGTTGGAGGTCTAGTGTTGTTTTTGCTGCTGGTAAGTTAGGCATTGAGTAGTGACTATAGCCAGATCAGCCTTGGTCAGTGAAGTCCATATTGCTGAGCCCATACATAACCTCCATCTCTGCTGCTATAGCCACTTTGTTTATGAGCTCATTTGGACACAGACAGGGGTGGTTGCAGAAAGAAACTGACTGGCATACATAGACTGGGTCATCTTGTCCGCCTGATATTAAGATCCTACTTTGCTGAAGTTGCTCTTTGGTGAGAATTCACATGGGACACTAATACCTGTGCCCATTCAGAAAGGTCTGTTCACATACCTCCTCCCCAGACCTTCTTGTCACTAATTTTCCAATAGTGTTCCTTCCAAGTGCCTAGCTGTCTTAGTTGTCTAGTGCTGCTATAACAGAAATACCACAAGTGGGTGGCTTTAACAAACAAATTGATTTTCTCACAGTTTAGGAGGCTAGAAGCCTGAATTCAGGGTGCTGGCTGTAAGGGAAGGCTTTCTCTCTGGTCCTTGTCTCTTTGAGCTTCTGCTCCTGGATGATCTTCATGTGGCTTGGCATCTCTCTTCCCCCATCTCTGCTTCTTTCACTTGCTTGTTTAATCTCTTTTATATCTCAGAAGAGATTGATTTAAGACACAGCCTACATTAATCTTGTCTCATTAACATGACAAAGACAACCCATTCCCAAATAGGATTATCACCACGGGCATAGATGTTACGGTTTACAACACATTTTTTGAGGGACACAATTTAATCCACAACATTCTACTCTTTAGCCCCCAAAATTCATGTCCTTGCCACATGCAAAACACATTCACCCCATCATGTCATTCCGAAAGTCTCAACTCCAAGTCCAAAACCTCATCTTCTGAATCATCGAAATCAAATATGGGTGAGACTTTAGGCGTAGTCTATCCTGGGGCAAAATTCCTCTTCATCTGGGAACCTGTGAAATCTAGAATACAAGTTACCTGCTTCTAAAGTGCAGGGGTGGACAAGGTAGACGTTTCCATTATAAATGGGAGAAATTTGAGAGAAAGAAGAGATAATGGGCACCAAGCAAGTTCAAAACCCAGCAGAACAATTTACATTAGCTCTCAAGTCTTAAAAATCATTCTCTGTTCTTTAGGAACATCTGGGCAATGGCCCTGTCCTCCAGACTTCGGGTGTTGGCCATGCCCTCTGAATGCTGGGTGGTGACCCCTCAGCCCTGGGCTTCAGCTCTGCCTTCTAGGCCCACTGAGAAGGCAACTCTGCTCCCTTGGCTTTGCAGCCCTACTCTTCTAATCCATCTGTGTGGCAACCCCATCCCCACAGCTCAGCAGGCCCCGTTCTTCTGCCCCTTGGGCATGGCAGCCCCGCCCCCTCAGCTTTGAGCAGTAGCACCATCCCCCTGGCACTTGTGAGTGGCGGCCCCACACTCCAGAATCATACTGGTGAAGATGGACTCCTTTAAACCTAGGAGGCTGTGACTCCACCCCTTTGAAACTGATGCAGCCCTGCTTCCTGTGCTCCTTTTAATAGTTCTGCTGATCTCAGTGCTGCTCCAGGGATGGTTCTTTTCTTTTCTTGGAGGACGATAGATGTAGCTCCTTTGAACTGTTTCCTGCCTGTAGAATTCCAAGAGGCAGACAGCTTTCTTTCCTTTCATTCTTTCTCTGTCCCCATCAGACTAAGCTGATGGGTTTTCTGCTGTGGTAGTTGGTTAGAGCCATCAGTCACAGGTTTAATCTCTTTAACAAAAGGTTGTGTAGTCACTTCCTTGGTAAACATTCTAGGACATGTGCCTTTAGTTTATACAACAGAGCTTTCCAGATCTTTCTGTTTTGTGTTCATTTTGCACAGTTCATTTTTTTCTTTTAATTTTTTTTATTGTGCTTTAGGTGAAGGTTTACAGAACAAATAGTTTCTCATTAAACGTCAGTACACATATTGTTTTATGACATTGATTAACAACACCACGACATGTCAACACTCTCCCTTCTCGACCTTGGAGGACCTTTCTTTTCGTGAAAATATACATAGCCAAAGTTACATCATTTCAAAAATTTCTACATGTACGATTCAGTGACATCAATTATATTCTTCCCGTTGTGCTGCTATTCTATCCTTTTCCAAATTATTCTGTCACCATTATCTTCAACTCACTGCCCCTTAGGCTTCGCATCAAACCTTTTGAGTTGCTGTTGTCAGTTTGATCTC
>NW_004444033.1:5255100-5261069 GCF_000243295.1 Trichechus manatus latirostris | reverse complement strand
AAACAAACAAAAAAAAAAAACAAAAGAAAAAAGAAATGCCCCCAGGGATGTCCCCATGTGTCTGCGCAGAGTAAAGGAGTAGCTTCCAAGCCACATGGTACTGCCTGGCTAGAAGGGGCTCCCAAGCGGAGAAAAGAAAAATAAAACAAACAAATCAAACCAGAACAAATCAGAGCAAACAAACAAAAAAGCCCGAGGGGTTCCACCAGCGTGGCAGCATGGACTGGGAAGCAGTTTCACAGTCAATTGGTGTTTCGCAGTCTTTCAGGAAGAAGCAAAGATGACGCACTTGGAGCGAGGTATTTGAGAAAAAGGAGGGGGAGGTGGTGAGAGGTAAGGAAGAAATCTAAAGAAGCGGGGGAGAAACACCGACACCAGCAGCCAACAAAAGGCACTCAGGGAGCTGGCCAGTGCGAGTGGGTGGAATCCAGGTGACACCGGGGTGCTTCCTGTCCAAGAGACTGTGGCTGCAGGAAGCAGAGGAGGCTATGTGGGGGTGAAGAAGGGTGGGGGGTGGGAAAGCCTGTATCACTGGTTACTGGTTGTTCTGTTTCTTGCTGGAAGCTCCGTGAAGCTGCTTTCTCATACCCACTGTTCGATGATCTCCGATAGGAGTCCAAGATGGAGGATCCATTCTGCGGTAGGTGATAGGGGACCTCTGCATGTATCACTGCTCGCTCTCTGTTCTCGGTCAGTTTCTTATTTCATTTGGTGCTTGGCTGAGTTCTTTATCTCTTCATTTGATGCTTAGGGTTTTGGGACTGATGTATGACTCTGTTTGACTTAGTTTTTCTGATCTTTGCTGCGGAGGGATGGCGTGGTGCTTCCGACTATAGCACCATGTTGTCTGGAAGTCGCACAGTTCATTTTAAGTCCATCTCTTTCATTTTATATTTACTATAAGCAACAAGAAGAAACCACCTGGCCCCTTTAAGATCTTGCTTAGAAATCTCCTCAGCCAGATATCCAGGTTCATCACTTGCAAGTTCTACCTTCTACCAAACATTTGAACATAATTCAGACAAGTTCTTTGCCACTGTATAAAAAGCATTGCCCTTCCTCCATTGTCCAAGCACACTTTCATCATTTTCTTTTAAAGCCTCACCAGGAGCATATTTAATGTCCACATTTCTAGCAACATTTTATTGCTGGTGCCATATGTATTTTCTAAGATGATAGAGACTTTCTCTATAGCTGTCCTCACTTCCTTCTGAGCCCTGACGAGAATGTCTTTGTTGTCCGTAATTGTACCAACAATCTTCTTCAAGGCAAACTAGGCTTTTACTATTGTTGTTTTTAGGTGCCATCAAGTTGGTTCCAACTCATAGCAACCCTGTGTACAACAGAATGAAACACTGCCAGGTCCTACGCCATCCTCACAATTGTTGTTATGCTTGAGCCCATTGCAGCCACTGTGGCAATCCATCTCGTTGAGGGCCTTCCTCTTTTTTACTGACCCCCTGCTTTACCAAGCACGATGTCCTTCTCCAGGGACTGGTTCCTTCTGATAACATGTCCAAAGTATGTGAGATGAAGTCTCGCCATCTTTGCTTCTAGGTAGCTTTCTGGCTGTACTTCTTCCAAGACAGATTTGTTTGTTCTTATGGTAGTCTATGGTATATTCAATATCCTGTGCCAACACCATAATTCAAAGGCATCAGTTCTTCTTCGGTCTTCCTTATTTATTGTCCAGCTTTTGCATGCATATGAGGCAGTTGAAAACACCATGGCTTGGGTCAGGCGCACCTTAGTCCTTAAAGTGACATTTTTGCTTTTCATTACTTTTAAAGAGGTCTTTTGCGGCAGATTTGCCTAATGCAATGCATCGTTTGATTTCTTGATAGCTGTTTCCATGGGTGTTGATTGTGGATCCAAGTAAAATGAAATACTTGACAACTTCAATCTTTTCTCCATTTATCGTGATGTTGCTTATTGGTCCAGTTGTGAGGATTTTAGTTTTCTTTATGTTGAGATGTAATCCATACTGAAGGCTGTGGTCTTTGATCTTCATCAGTAAGTGCTTCAAGTCTTCATTTTCAGCAAGCAAGGTTGTGTCATCTGCATATCCAGGTTGTTAATAAGTGTTCCACCAATCCTGATGCTGCATTTTTCTTCAGATAGTCCAGCTTCTCAAAATTATTTGCTCAGCATACAAATTGAATAAGTATGGTGAGAGGATACAACCCTGACACACACCTTTCCTGATTTTAAACCACTCGGTATCCTCTTGTTCTGTTCAAATGACTGTCTCTTGGTCTATGTACAGTCTCCTCATGAGCACAATTAAGTTTCTGGAATTTCCATTCTTCACAGTGTTATCCATAATTTGTTATGATCCACACAGTCGAATGCCTTTGCATAGTCAATAAAACACAGGTAAACATCTTTCTGTTTTTTTTTGTTTCTGCCAGGGTCCATTTGACATCAGCAGTGATATCCCTTATTCCATGTCCTCTTCTGAATTTGGCTTGAATTTCTGGCAGTTCCCTGTCGATGTACTGCTGCAACCGCTTTTGAATGATCTTTAGCAAAATTTAACTTGTGTGTGGTATTAATGATATCGTTCAATAATTTCCACATTTTGTTGGATCACCTTTTTTTGGAATGGGTACAAATAGGGATCTCTTCCAGTTGGTTGCCCAGGTAGCTGACTTCCAAATTTCTTGTCATAGACAAGTAAGCACTTCCAGTGCTGCATCCCTCTGTTGAAACATCTAAATTGGTGTTTCGTCAATTCCTGCAGCCTTGTTTTTTGCCAGTGCCTTCAGTGCAGCTTGGACTTCTTCCTTCAGCATCGTCGGTTCTTGATCATATGCTACCTCTTGAAATGGTTGAACGTCGACCAATTCTTTTTAGTACAGTGACTCGGTGTATTCCTTCCACCTTAAGGTGCTTTTACTGTTAAAACAAAAACCAAATGAAACCTGTTGCCACTGATTTGATTCTGACTCATAGCGACCCTATAGGACAGAGTAGAACTACCCCATAGAGTTTCCAAGGAGTGCCTGGTGGATTTGAACTGCCGACCTTTTGGTTAACAGCCTCAGCTGTTAACCACTACACCACCAGGGTTTTCTCTTTTAGTCACTTAAAACTCATCCAGCCTTGATCCATTACCCAATTCCAAAACCACTTCCCCATTTTAGGTATTTGTTAGAGCAGCACCCTCACTCCTTGGTACCAAATTCTGTCTTAGTTATCTAGTGCTGCTATTATAGGAATACCACAAATGGGTGGCTTTAGTGAACAGAAATTTATTTTCTCACAGTTTAGGAGGCTAGAAGTCCGAATTCAGGGCGCCAGCTCTAGGGGAAGGCTTTCTCTCTGTCGACTTTGGAGGAAGGTTCTTGTCTCTTCTGAGCTTGTGCTCCTGGGAAGTCTTCGTGTGGCTTGGCATCTCTTTTTCCCCCATTTCTGCTTCTTTTGCTTGCTTGTTTAATTTCTTTTATATGTCAAAGAGATTGACTCAAGACACACCCTACGTTAATGCTGTTTCCTTAATATAACAAAGACAATCCATACCCAAATGGGATTGTAACCACAGGCATAGAGGTTAGGATTTACAACACATATTTTCTGGGGGACACAGCAATCTATAACACTAACCAAACCGTTAGTTGTTCTTTGTTGTTGTTAATTGCCATTGAGTTTATTCTGAGTCATGACAACTTCTATCCATGAATTAATGTAGATCCATACTACTTTCCATCTTACCTTCTCAGCAAGATTACCAACCAGATGCTTTGCCCAAAATTCTACCCGCAGGGAGGTTTTCCCTTAACCATTGCCTTTCAGGGCCATCCTAGAGTATGGAACTATAGTCTGCATTTTTGCGTGGTATTGCAGAACCACCTGTAAACCAGATTTGATTTTTTTTTTTTCTTCCTCAGTCAACTGGTCATAGGTGTAGGTTGATAAAGAGGGAGCAAGGTAGCAGGAATACCCACTTGTTCATGTAGCTTACTTATGCCTTTAAGATTTACTCAAACCTGATCTCATATACTGTCTCTGCTTGATGATGGAGAGCTGCTGTGCATACTCAGCTTTCTGCGTTAATGGCTCAGACAACATCTAGTTCATGTTGGGCAGTTTAGGTCACATGGTAACTTAATGGTAACCGTCAAGCATTCAGTCTCCACTCTGGTCCAGTGGCATGCCAGAGACTGTTTCTCTAAAGGAAGATTCTTATTTTAGAGAATAGTATAGCTTTGCTCCAAAGTCCTAAAGGTCTGCACTGTGATTTACCTGTAGGAGTCTACTAAAGTTTCCATCTGCTACAGACACTTCAAAAGCCATCGATCCGCTGGGTCATACGGCCTAAGTGGCAGAGCAGCTTGCATGGCTGTCTTGTCCTGTTGCAGAGCCTACTCTTGTTCTGGGCCCCACTCAAAACTGGCAGTTTTATGAGTTTTTTGAGTAAATATTTTGGAGTAGCGTGCCCAAATGAGGTCCATATTACCTCCAAAGTCAAGGCCCACAAGGCATTGTGCTTCTTTTCTAATGACAGGAGAGATCAGGTACAGAAATTTATCCTTTACCTTGAAAAGAATATCTTTGCATGCACTGGACCTCTAGAAATTTCACCAAAATGACAGACCTCTGGATTTTTTCCCACTCTAATACACACGTGTCTTATCAAGGTGTCTAGGGTAGTTGTTACTCTCTGCTTACCAGGTCAGAGCAGCCTGATATCGTTGATATAGTGGACTAGTGTGATATCCTTTGGAATAGAGAGAGAAGATCAAGTCCTTGAAACCTAGATTGTGACAGAAAGCCAGGGAATTGATTTAGCCCTTGAGGTAGGACAATGAAGGTATATTGCTGGCCCTGCCTGCCAAAAGCAAACTACTTCTGGTGTTCTTTACTAATAGATACAGAAAGATCTGTATCTGTTAGATGTAGTAGATATAGTTGCGTATCAGGTGCCAAGGAGTGTGTTTATTTGTTCCAGCAATGATCTCACATTTGGAATAGCAACCAACAGCAGTCACCATCTGATTAAGGGTACAGAAATCCAGTGGTATTTTCTAAAATCTGTCTTCTAAATGGCCCAAATAAGCAAGTTGAATGTAAATGTGTTATGAATCACCACTCCTATGTCTTTCAAGTTCTTGGTGGTAGCACAAATTTCTGCAGTCTTTCCAGGGGCTACAGTAGTGATTTCAGTTTACTCTTTTGGTAGATCGAGGCAGATCTACTGGCTTCCATTGGGCCTTTTCTACCTTAATAATCCTTATTCCATGGGTCAGGGAACCAATGTGAGGATTCTGTCAGTTGCTGAGTATGTATATTCTAATTATGCCTTCCAAAATTGAGGAAATAACCACAGAGTAGCTTCAAGAACCTACTGAGTTCACTGTGAGATGGATCTGAGCTAAAACTTCATTAGTCACTTGAACGCCATTGGCTTCTATTCTTATTGGTGGACTGCAGTGGCATTTTCGGTTTACAGAAATTAGCGTCAGTTCAGAGCCAGTTTCCTGTGATTTCTGAAAAGTCTGGTTATTTTCCCTTCACAATGCACAGTCAGCCTAATGAGTCACTTGGGGGAGGTTGTGAGAAGGTTTATGGTGTAAATTTTTGTCAGCGTCTTTCCTTAAGGGAATTCCTACTCTCTTTCATTCAAGTTCTTGGTCTGTGAACTGACTCATGTCTGGGAATTGATTGGTGAGTGTCTCAGTCATCTGGTGCTGCTCTAACAGGAGTACCACAAGTGGATGGATTTAGCAAAGAGAAGTTTATTCTCTCACAGTCCAGTAGGCTACAGGTCCAAATTCAGGGCGTCAGCTCCAGGGGAACGCTTTCACCATCAGCTCTGGAGGAAAGTCCATGTCATCAGTCTTCCCTTGGTCTGGGGGTTTCTCTGCGCAGGAACCTCAGGTCCAAAGGACGTGCTCTGCTCCCAGCACTGCTTTCTTGGTGGTACGAGGTTCCCATGTGTCTCTGCTCGCTTCTCTCTTTTATATCTC
>NW_004444033.1:5250598-5253620 GCF_000243295.1 Trichechus manatus latirostris | reverse complement strand
ATTAAGACACTAATCTTGTCAACCTCATCAGTATAACCTCATCACAGTGATGGAATTTATAACACATGAGGAGATCACATATAATCTCATCATAGTGGTAGCATTTACAACACATAAGGAAATCACATCAGATAACACAATCATACAATATTGGGAATCATGACCTAGCCAAGTTGCTACCCACATTTTCTGGGGGACACAAGTCAATCCATGACAGTGGGCTACGACTCTCTGTTGTGGTGATTCAAGTCAAACTTCCATTTTCCAGACCGAGAGCTGAGACTTTAGTAGGCTGCCTTCTATTCCAGTCCTAGGACGCCACAGTCAATTAGCTAGTGCCAAAGATCTCTGTGAGTTAAGCATTTTGGTTACTGCTTTGGCTTTGGTACCCATTACAATAACCACACCAACCTTGTCTCTGGCAATTTAGTGCTATCATTTGGACCACACCACACCAGGATGTCATCATGCTCTTTGAATTTCGGGTGCCCAGTTCAGTTGCAGCCCTTCTATGTCATTTATTTCGTACAGAGAATAGCCAGCCACCTCAGAGGTCTTCATGGATGCTGGGGCTCACCTCTCTGAAGTATTTCTCACAACTTTGAGGAGAGCAGTATTCTCTGGAGCCTTGGCAATCACAGAGTAGGTAAACTGGTCTTACATAATAAACCTATGTTAGTATCCCTATCACCTTAATCCTTTGAATACCTTCCTCTACTATATTCCAAGGAAGTTCTGGCATTTCACCTTCATTCAGTAAAGGCCACCTTTGGGTCGAGGTTTTAATCAATCAACCAAACTGTTAGATCCATTTCCAGCTGCTCATGCTGACACATCGAATCCAGAATCTTTTCTTAGTGCACCATTATCAAAGTCCTGACTTCAAAGAACATTCCCTAAAAGGTTGTAAATTGAATTTGCACTGTAATTCAGCCACCTGCCGGATATGCTTTTCAGAAATCTCAGTCCTGTGGCCATATTCAATAGGGCTGTTACCTCAGAAAGTCTCTAGTTCCTTTCTCAGACCTGGAGCTGGGAATTTAAAACCCTGAGCTCATCATTTTCTTTCCCCAAACCAGTGGCCGTCTAGTTGATTCTGACTCATAGTGACCCATGAACCAGTGCACTTAGAAGCAACTAATTAACTTGTTATAACTCTTTTCACTAAAATGTTCTATGGCAGCAACTACTTGGTTACCCAAAGCCTTGTCTTCTGTAAGCCCTTGATTATACATTTCTACAGGGGATAATTTAAGTAATTATTGTACCATTACATGCCATGGACTACCAGTGTCCCCTTTACCACTGGAAACAGGGTCATTAATGCCGCTAATCAAACCAGATTACCTGTTTCAGATTCCCATCCTTAAAGCCTTGTTTCCTTTTAATCACTTCTTGTACCAGTAATTCGGGGTTCAATCAGGAAAGCAGAACCACTATGAGTATTATGGAATAAGACATTTATTATAGGGATTAAACTGGAAAGCTAGTTATTTCCAGCTACTAGACTGGGGCCACAAAGATGGGCTAGAATGACAGTCAAGGCAGGCTTTTGCCTCTTTGTAGCTTTGTGATTTTGCATCCCAAGGATCTAGTGGTGGGCACGAGGTTACTGTTGGTCAGAGGGCTGGCAGTTGGGAAGAAGAGCTCCAAGTGGAGCAGGGAAGAGGTCGCAGAGAAGGGAAGAAACAGAGCAAGGGCAGAGGGGAAGCCTCTAGCAGAGTGGAAGCCCCTGGTTCTCAACTGGGGACATTTGGCAAATGTCTGAAGACATTTTTGGTTATTACAACTGAGGAGGGTAGGGTGATGATACTGGCATCTAGTGCGTAGAGGCAGGGGATGCCGCTAAACATCTTGTAAAGCACAGAATAGCCCCCCACAACAAAGAATTACTGGCCCAAAATGTCAGTAGTGGACTTCATTTGCACCTTCTAATGACTATGCAAATTTCTCTTGTGCCTAATTAATTTGGAACCATACAGGGAAGAGGAGTCTAGGAAACATAGTTCCAGTTTAGCCAAATTACAAAGTACTAAACCACCAGAAGAGATGTTACAGCATGTTTGCATACTAATTTAAATGATCCAGAAGAAAGAGCAACACTGATGATGCAAGGGGAGAGGTGATAATTGCTGAAGCTATGCCCATGAATAGGCAAGAGGGGATGGAGTCCAGTGTACTAGTAGACGGGTTGACTTTAGTGAGTAGCATGGATAGTTCATTAATAAGAGTGGGACAAAAGCAGGGTATATGGGTGCAGATGTGGTAGATTGTGGAGATTTTCTGGGGAGGAAGGAGAGGCAAGGATCTTAACAGTAGCATGTTGAGTTCCTTCCTTTCCCAGCCTCCTTTACCAGAGAGGAACTCTATATTGATATTGGTAGTCTCCTATCCATGTTTTTATCCATGTATTACATGTGTGTGTCCCTAAAGAATATTAAGTATTTTTGTGTGTATTAAAATATAAATGATATTATCATCATATTACTTTGCAATTTAAAAAAATATGGTTTTTTAAAATTTATCCACTTGTTGCATGTACTACTTTATTCAATTTCATTGCTGTATGGAATTCCATTGTATGACTATACAGTACTCCTATTTGTTTATTCATTCTCCCAATGATGGACATTTAAGTTGCTTCAGGTTTTTTGCTGTTGCAAATAATATTGCACATACGTTTATGTACATGTCTTTTTGTGCACTTAGAATTTTCCTGGGGTCGATACCTACAACTGGAATTTTTTGGAATTTTTAGATAATACTAGTTACTCGATTTTGTCAAATCAATCTTTAAAGGAGTTGTACTAATTTACACAGACATTGCTCCAAGTCCTCACCGATATTTCTTATTTTCAAGCCTAAATATTTGCCATTTGGAAGAATGTGAAATGGCATCTCATTGTGGGTTTTTTTTTTTTTTTTAATTGTACTTCAGGTGAAGGCTTACAGAACAAATAGTTTCTCATGAAACAGAAGTACACGTTGTTTTATGACATTGGTTAACAACCCCACAACATAT